>NW_027513666.1:755000-1055000 GCF_048772815.1 Callospermophilus lateralis | reverse complement strand
TTCCAGAATTGTCCTGGTCTGGTTCCTCGTAGGTGCTTTCCTGCAGGAAGCTTGGAAGTGTAAGCATTAACCAATTGACAGAACCGACAGTCTTTTGTGAGTTATTTCCTTTCACTGTGAGTGAGTTAGTCAAAATCTCTGTTCCTGATCCTTCAGGAATGCCTGAAGTTTCTTTGAACCAAGGTGAGTAAGTTGATGTACATTTTTAATGTAGTGTAGGGCTTTCTGAAATTGCAGGCTGGGGTCAGTGAAGTTGAGGAGTTCAGTGTCAGTGTTTTAAATGTTATAAAAAGCTTGCTGGTGCTAAAGGGTCCATTGGAATTGGGCATCCTCATTTAAAAGAGGGTATAAAGGAGCCGCAAAGAACACAAACCCAGGTATCCATAACCTGCAAAAGCCAGCAGTCCCAAGAAACTCTCTGTGTTGTCCCCTGTTAGATGGCAGTGGTATCTGCACAACAGTTTGTTTTCTGGGCTCAGTGAGCCATCATTTACCGCCCCTAATGGAATACCCCAGGAAGATTACTTCTTGCTGGCAAATTTGGGCCTTTTTGGCCGAAGCTCTATACCCGAGTTCAGCAATTTCAGATAATTGTGCTTGGGTCCCAGACTCACAGTTTTACTTGGTGTTGGCAGCCAGTAGCAGGACATCCACATATTGAAGCAGAGTGACTTTGGGGTGCGTAGTTCTGAAGTTGTTGAGATTTCTGTGGAGGGCTGAATCAAAGAGAGTGGGGGAATTTTTGAACCCCTGTGGGTGTTTACTCCAAGTTAGTTGACCAGACGTTCCAGTTTCTGGGTCTACCCAGTCGAAAGCAAACAGAAACTGACTATCTTTATGCAGAGTCAAGCAAAAGAAAGCATCTTTTAATTCCAGAAGAGTATACCATTTTCACTCAGCTACAGCAAACGGTTTATTGGGGGTCCAGCATGCTGGGGCTAAGAGCTCACATGAAAAGAGTAGAGAGCCCTGAGAACAGCTTAAAGAGAGCTTATATACTTTTCATGGAGAGGGCATGGAAGGAAATTTTTGATGGGTCAGGGCGAGTGGATGGTTTGCATGCAACCAGGTGAGGGAGTACATTCTGCAGTTTGGCAGTTGGGGACAGCACATTCTGGGAACAAAATTAGCAAACAGTTCTCAAGATTTCAACAGTGTTTCGTTAAGCATACAGAAAAACAGGAAGTGACAAGTACCTATTGTATTAACCTTTCACCAAAGCAAAATGCAAAGTGAGCATGGAATACTAAAATCAACCATGTCCAGATTGCCTAATGCTCTGAAATGTCAATCCTATTGGTGTCTACATATTTATTTCTTCCTAAGATTATACATTCAACTTCAACCATGTTGAAAATGTCTAATCCTATCACTCACCTTATACTTTGCCTGATTTTCTAATGTCTCTATTGATATCTTTTTCCTACATATTTTCTCCAGTTCATCATTGTGAATGACTTTTCACATGTGCTAATATTTACATTCACTCTCTAAACGAAACAATATTGCTAATGAACTTTTGGTCCGATTCCTATACTCACCCTTTTTACTAAACCTACCGACTATCTTTCTAATCCTACGGACTATTCATTTTTGACTGGATGTTCTCTTCTACATTCAATCATCCAAGGTACAAGGTCCTATGCCATTGCATATCGATTTATCTGAGACATCTGTGCAGAACATAATTCAAAGCTAAGTATCCCACTAAAGGGCCCAATGCCCTTCAGGGCTTCAAATCGTACCTAGATTTTCTGGTTTCATAATTATATTTCACCGATATATTCTTGTGAATATTGCAGGTTCCCAATACCATTATTCATTCCGCAGAATGATGCCTAACCCAAATAGAATATGTTATTAACCCTAACCATACACTGTTCTCTCAATCTAACTTTACAGAAGAGCATAGACAGAGTTGGTCATACAATACAGGCATGTAGGTGATCTTCCAATTGCTGAGAAACTCAAAGGTTGATGCAGAAATGATCCCAGGAGAAGATGTAGGCAGATATAAAGGACCTGAGAGAGCAAAAGTCATCTTCCATTGCAAACAACCTGGTCAGGATGAAACGATGTGTCTGAATCAGCCTCTCTCTTCTTAATATAAAGAAGATGGACCAAACCAGCCCTGTGTGGAGAGCTTCTCCTCGGTCCCTATGGTTTATATACCATTCTAACTTGTGAAAGTGCCACAGGAAGTAGGGGCAGCCACTATCTCAAGGAACCCTTGGAAGCCACTGTTAGGACAAAGTGGTTGCCAAGGCAGTGACCTCATTCCGTTCCTGAAGGAATTGACCTAAGTCACATCTTTGGTGATGGAACTCCCTGAACTTGTTATCCAGGAAGCCAGGCACACAGAGCCAGTCCCAGTCCCAGTCCCAGTTGGCTCACTTGTTTGGATTTACCAAGGACAGAATCTGTCTTTCTTGATACCTAATGATTTGAGGATGGCCAAATGCAAGTAGAGCTCTGAAGACGGGCCTTTCCTGAGAAAGCAGGTAGTGGTCAGCCCAGGCTCCTGACAACTTCACAGAGTTGGACAAGGAGACCGGATCTGGACAGGACAGGCCATTTCGGGGGAACATAGTATGGTCCACCAGTCAGAGGACACTCTGGAAAGTCACAGACTCAGTTGGGGGAAGGAGGGGCCTTTGTGAATGTGGGTGTGAGTTTGTGGATTTGTCTCATGTTCTCAGAATAGGTAGGAAAGTCAGTATGTTTGGTTAGGAGTGGACTGTTTCTAGAAAGTCGTTTGACAAGGTGAGTGTTTCTATGTCTGTGTATCTCACTGTGTCCGTGGTTGAAAACATTAGAAATAAGAATTCATCAATGGATGTGTCCTGTCTAGTAGAAAGCTTCCCAGCATTCATCCTGCCCATTTTAGGAATGGATTGCAGGTTTCATTATTGATGGGCAACACCTACTATCTTCCCAAGATCCTGTTTTCTTCCTGAATTCTGTCCACTCTCCAGAATAGGCTCATGGTTTTGTGTCCAAGATATGTACGACCTCCAAGCTCTGTGACATGGCCATGTACTGGATAGCTGAAGGGAATGCGAGCATCTCAGAAAACTCAGATATCAGTGTGACCAGGAAAGTCTCAGTGGAGAAACCCTGCTTTGGGCCTTTTGCTAACCTATTTGCCTGTTGCCATGAATATCAGGAAGGTCTTTGCCTCAGGCCAGCCCTTTGTGAATCCTGAAGAAAACTGTTTTCAAATGGTAATGAATGGGCATCCCCTGTGGCTCTTTGCTTAAATGCTTTGTAAAGGGATGTGTCTGAATCTGCCTCTTTGCCCTGTGTGAGGTAGTGGCTTAGATTCTCAGCACCAGTTGGATCTAAAGAAAAATCCAATGTGTGCATCCAAAACCAAAATGCAAAAAAGATCAGTCATGGTGTATGAAGTCTCTCACCTTCCTCTTTTAGGTTCCTGACCTCCATCAAGTGAGAATAGGGATCCTTTGGGACAAATGAGTTCTTTCAAGCCCTGCAGAGATGATTGGGTTTTCTCATGACTCCAAATCACATGAAGAAACTATACCTGACAGTCAGTAGGCCTCAAATTGGAGAAGCAGTGCAGTATTAACGGCAGACCTATGTGATCAATCCTGGTTCACAGAAAGGGTGTCCAGGCTACCCTGTGGTTAGGCAAATGAAGGGAAAGAGACCTTATTTTGGAAACTCTCTTAGCCTGTGACATTCATGGAAACATCCAGCCAGAGGTTATGATGAATGTATATATGGAAGAAGATGAGGGCCTTGGGGGAGTGTTTTGGTTTTAATTGTGGTCATTTGTGTGGAGTTTGGAAGAGATGACTGGGTCCACCTGGGCTTGAACTCTGATGTGATTCCCCTCAGAGACTGAGTTCTGTAACTGACCTCAGAGAAGTAATTGCTTTGGAATGGGATATGTCTTAATCAGCCTCTTGGCCCTGTGTGAGGCTGTGGCTTTGATTACCAGCACCGTAAGGATCTAAAAAAAGATCCCATGTCTGCTTCCAAAACCGAAATGACCAAAATTGAAGTCATTGTTGATGAAGTCTCTCGCCTTCCTTTGTAAGGTTATGAAAGAATAAAAGAAATTGAAATTGAAACGTAAAGAACCAGGTTCTGTAAAGTATCCAGGCTGCACTCAGAGCCTGAAATTCCTGTGGCAGTTAAGACAATTCCTGGAACTGCCCTTTATATGTGTGTTGAAATCTTCCCTGACCACCTAGTTACTTAACAACCTCTTCTCAAATACCGTGCAGCTCAGCACATATACATCTCAGGGCTTCAACCAATCATTTTAAATGTATACCCCTTCTCAGGGCTAACCAATAACACCCTGCCTGAACTATTCCCACCAATGAATGTGCAAATCATGTTTTAGAGTTGTTATTTGATTTTCCCACGGTATACGGTGATTTGCTAAAGGAAGCTATGATGTATGTTATGTCCCTGCCCTCTCTAAAGAATGTATATAAAATCTGCTCATGTTGTTCTCGGGGCTCTTTGTTCCTTGCTCCTCGGAAGTGAGCTCTGAGCCCCAGCATGCTGGACCCCCAATAAACCCTTTGCTGTTTCATGAGAAATTCTCTTGGTGGTCTTTTCCTCCGACGTTCGGCCCACCTTTTCATCTGGAGGCCCTAGCTGAGAAATCCAGCAGTGACGAAAAAAAGACCCCAACGGACTCCTTTCAGAGTAAGTACGGTGCCTCTTTCTGGTTTCAGGTTTCAGGTTAGGGCTTGGCAAAATGGCTGTCGGTGAAGAACATTAGCTCTCTGCGACGGTGGCTGACAGATGTGTCACAGAGCCACAGGCCACGTCCCTGTGGAACACTCCAGAGGACTCGGGAAATAGAGGATTAGTAGTTTCCTCAACTCGGTTATTATTTGCTTCACGATTCGGTTTTCCAGCACATCAGGTTTTGCTGGCTACTCAGTTTTGTTCATTGTCAGGAACTCATGTTGAGTTTACTGTCTGTCTTTATTGTCTAACCCATCATGTTTTGCCAGTTACTCAGTTCTAATCTTTGTCTTGGACTCATGTTAAACGTTTACTGTTTGTCTTTGTCTGTGTCATGTTTGTGTATTCACTGTCCCTGTTTGAGTAACTCCCATTATGGGACATTATGGGACAAAGCACTTCCATGCCTCTGTCCCTTAACCTTGATCATTGGACTGATGTTCGCTCAAGTACCAAGAATCTTTCTTTTTCAGTAAAATGCCGTACCTGGCAGACTCTCTGTGCTTCAGAATGGCCCAACCTAGGAGTCGGATGGCCCCCAGAAGAATCCTTCCACTTCCCTCTAATACGAAAAGTCAGAGATATTGTCTTTCACCGGGGCCACGTGGCCACCCAGATCAACAGCCATATACCCCTTGCCCCACGATCCTATCATTCCAACATTCTGCTCCTCCCCCTCTTCCCTCCATTCTGAGTCACAAGACTGGACACTCCTCTCTCTCCTTATCCTCTACCCTCGCTCCCCAACCCACAACATGTTCCAGATGATCCTCCCGCCGCTGACTCAGCCTCTCCGCCGCTAGAGGCAATTGGGCCAGACCCAAGCCCTCCAGGCGACTTCCCCGCAGCAGCAGCAGCCCCTGCTCCCCTGAAGGAAGCTGGGCCACCTAAAAAAACCCGCAGGAGATGGATAATAGAAAACTCGGAAGCCCCTGTGATGCTCCCTCTCCATCCCTATTGGCCCATGAACCGACCCAACTGGGACCCCAACACCTTTAAATGTAGGTAGCATCTGTCCACTTATCGCCGTTCTCTAATAGTGGGTCTCTGAGCGGCCGCCAGAGGGCCGACTAATTTGTCCAAGGTAAGAGAGATTATCCAAGGGCCTAATGAGTCTCCTTCTATGTTTCTGGAGAGAATTATGGAAGCCTATAGGAAATATACTCCTTTTGATCCTCAGGCAGAAGACCAAAAGGCATCTGTTGCAATGGCCTTTATCGAGCAGACTGCCCTAGATATTAAGAGAAAGTTACAACGTCTAGATGGATTATAAGATATGACCTTAAGAGATTTAGTCAGAGAAGCTGAGAAAGCATATTATAAGAGAGAAACTGAGGAGGAAAGGGAATAGAGGAGAGAGAGAAGGAAAGGGAACAAAAGAAGGAGGAAAGAAGCAAATGGCAGAGTAAAGCATTGCCTAAGGTTCGGGTCACAGCAGCAAATAGGCCAGAAGTTAAAAAGCAGGGATACATAAAGGGTTACCTGGGCCCACGCCAAAGGCTGCCCCTGGCCTCAAATCAATGTGCCCACTGTAATAAAAAAGAACACTGGGCCAAAGAGTGCCCCCAAAAGAAGCAGCCACGCCAGCCCGCCGTGCTGACTCTAGAAGAGGACTAGAAAATTCGGGACTCAGATCCCCTTCCCCAGCTCATAGTAACATTTGAAGTTGAGGGGAACACAGTGAACTTTGAAGTGATTACAGGCGCAGTATACTCAGCCCTTAAGACTTCACTGGCCCCCCTATCAATTAAATGGTCCCTAGTTCAAGGGGCTAATGGCAGTAGATATCGGGCTTGGACAACTAAGATGAACATGGACCTCGGAAAGGGAAAAGTCCACCACTGTTTCCTAGTAATTCCAGAATGCCCGGCCCCATTGATGGGCAGGAATCTGCTTACCAATCTCCGGACTAGAATAACCTTTAAACCTAATGGTCCCCATGTGGAGGTTCTATAGCGTTCAGTATAACTCCCATAGTCACATCTTTGACTATGTCCGTAGAAGATGAACATCAACTCTTCTCGCCCCATAGGACTAATCAAACAGGCAAACTACCCCATAAATGGATAAAAGATTATCCTAATGCCTGGGCAGAAACTGCTGGGTTAGGTCTAGCCATCAACAACCTCCAATAGTAGTAGAATTAAAAGCCTCTTTGTCTCCAATTAGTGTTAAACAATATCCTCTAAGCAAAGAAGCTAAGGATGGGATAAGGCCCCATATTCATAAATACCTGGCTCTTGGGGTCCTAAGGCCCTGTCAATCAGCCTGGAACACCCCCCGGTACCAGTAAGAAAGCCAGGAACTGGGGACTACCGTCCTGTTCAAGACCGAAGAGAGATCAACAACAGAGTGCAGGACATTCACCCCACAGTACCCAATCCATATAATTTGCTTAGCACTCTGAATCCGTAGCGGAAATGGTACACTGTGCTGGACTTAAAAGATGCTTACTTCTGCTCGCCTCTACATAAGTACTGTCAGTTGCTGTTAGCTTTACAGTGAATAGACCCAGAAACTGGAACATCTGGCCAACTAACCTGGACTAGACTCCCACAGGGGTTCAAAAATCCCCCACTCTCTTTGATGAAGCCCTCCACAGAGACATCAATGACTTCAAAACTGCACACCCCGAAGTCACCCTACTCCAATAGTGGATGACCTTCTACTGGCAGCCAACACCAAGGAGACCTATGAGTCTGGGACCCAAGCACTATTATTCGAGCTTGCTCGGCTTGGTTATAAGGCTTCTGCCAAAAGGCCCAAATTTGTCAGCAAGAAGTAATCTTCCTGGGTTATTCTCTCAGGGGTTGCAAACGATGGCTCCCTGAGCCCAGAAAAAAAACTGTTGTGCAGATACTGCCCCAATCTAATAAGAGAAAACTCAGAGAGTTTCTTGGGACTGCCAGCTTTTGCAGGTTATGGATTCCTGGGTTCGCATCTCTGGCTGCCCCTTTATACCCGCTGATAAAGGGGGATGCCCACTTCCAATGGACCCCTGAGCACCAACAAGCTTTTGATAATGTCAAAAAAAGGTGCTGCTATCTGCTCCGGCCTTAGCACTCCCAGATGTAGAAAACCCTTCACTCTCTATATCGAGGAAAAGAAAGGAATAGCACGGGGAGTGCTCACTCAGTCTTTGGGACCTTGGAAAAAGCCAGTAGCATATTTATCCAAAAAACTGGACCCATTGGCTAGCGGGTGACCCCATTGCTTAAGTGCTATAGCAGCAGCAGCCCTTCTAATAAAAGATGCTCATTAATTAACGTTGGGACAGAAGCTAACCATTATAGCCCCCCATGCCCTGGAGAGCATCATCTGTTAGCCTCCAGAGAGGTGGCAATCAAACTCCAGAATAAACCACTACCAGAGCCTCTTGCTTGACAAAGACAGAATAACGCTGGGACCCCCTGCTCCACTCAACCCACCTACCATTGTCAAAGGGTAACTTTTAAGAATTTCATTAATTAAGTTCCAGTAAGAAAAGGTGGGAACAGGCACTTTTTCTGGGCCAAAGGATTCATAATAATCTTTTAAACAGTCTCCTACTCCAAGCCATCTTTTACCATCAATGGTCCTTTCAAGAGGAAACCATGGACACTGCTCTCTTATGTATGAAAAAAAAATTAAGTCTTTTTTCTAAACAAGCGCCCCCATGTCTGCAAGGACTCCTTGTAGCCTGACAAAAACAAATCATGTGACGAAACTGCTTGTCCCATAGTGGGTCAATCACCGTGCGTCATCCCCACGCTCCTCCTGGATCTGTCTCTCGGTGGTGTCTTCTGCAGTTATTGCAAGCTCCGCTTGACCAAATCTTCCAGAAGGACGGGGTCCCCCTCAATCAAAAGCTCAAGCCCCAGTCGGTGGGTGCCAGATGTCCCAGCTGGCAGGACACATCAACGTGGGCAGCGAACCTAGATAGGGAGGAATGAAGGGACAAGAGACACGAGAGATGACAGCAAGACAGGAGTTCTGATCAAGCTGCAAACTTTTATTGTTCACACAGGGGTATTTGTATGCTGGATGTGGGAAATCTCTCTTATCGGCAGTTCCTAGATGTCTTCACAAGGTGAGATAACCTCAGGAAGTTTCAGAAAGACAGATGGCCGCAGGATGTCTCAGGGAGACAGATGGCTACAGGATGTCTCTCAGACAGGATGTCTCCTGGTGGCTGTTTCTTGTAAGTGTCAGGCTATTCTTTGAAGGAGAATAGAATTTCTTCTACCTCTGACAGTCAGGATTCAGTATTTCGAATAGAAAATTGGAAAATGAATCCAATGTTTATGCAAATATGTGCTACCCAAAAGTCTTCCCACTCTCATTCAGAACAATGCCTTGACATTACCTTCACCCCAAGTAAGACACAATAAGAGAAGAAGAGTTAGAAAATCTGTGAATACACATCTGGAATGGAAAATTCTCAGTAGTTAACAACCTTGGAGGTGGTAGAGGTGTTTCGAAAAGTAAGGTACATGGTAAAAACTCCACAAACATGGAGCTCTTTTGGCCTAAAGACTTCTTGAGAAACTGCCTCTGAGGTTGGGCACTTGAAATATATGTTGTTGTCAGGAGTTTTAACTTCCTTTGTAGTGAGACCATCAAATCTGGGTCTGCATCTGTGTGACCTGGAGCACATGGTTTCTTATTTTCCAATAAACATGAGGCAGCAGGGCTGAATTCTCTCTTTGTAGGTAATTTGTTGCCATTTGGGGGCAAAGTGTCTCCCAGTGTGGACTTTGAAGCCATTTGGTCTTCCTCTACTTTTCATGGTGTTTCTTGCAGCTGCATTGGGAGTTTGGTATTTGCTTCACGAAATACGAAGAGGTCAACTAGGACAGAGTGCTGGAGGGAGTTCTGTCACGTGTGTTGGTTAAGGGTCTGCAGGAGAGTGCACCAACCAGGCTTCTATCCCACATAGCTTGCCCCCTTGACAATAGTAATCTGATTCTAAACATTGCCCTGAAACCTCTCCGTATAACAAGATGCCTTTACATACAAGGGTATGGGGGCTGCACCATGTCAGTCACAAACCATTTGGAAGCCAATGGCAGATCCACATGACCCCATCACAGATGTTTTAACAAACACCTACACTCCACTGCTCTAGGCCGACTACTCATCGGGCTCCAAATTACTGGCATCTCTGTTCTACATGATTTTCATGAAACCCAGTCAATCAAGGCATTGTTTGGTACACTCATGATCATCTATAAGACATCCAAAGGTTCTCCACTGACACCTGTTCATGGGAATTTCAAAAATTTAATGGTATTTATCTAGCCTTTTTTCAAGGATGAAGTTTGAGGCACTGTGGGGTTTAATTCATTCAGGAACCATGAAATGGAGAGGAAGCTTATTTCAATGAAATCTCTGGAGAATTCTAACAGGCAATGATTCCCAACGACAGGATAAAAGGTCACATTAAGCCAGGCATTTGAGTTCTACAATGTGTGATCCTTTTGTGCTTTGACTTGCAACTATGGCTGCCAATTCTTTAAAAATAAAATCATGTGATATCCTTCCTGAGATTCCCAGTGCTCTGTGGAAACCCACCCTGGGCCTTGATCTCAGTTTCCAAGGGCGACTCTCATGCGTGGCCTCCTAAAATCCCAACACAATACATGGCAATACTTCTTTGAGGTCAGTTCCATAACTCAGTTTCTAAGGGGAATCACACCAGTGTTCAAGCCCAGGTGGACCCAGTCATCTCTTCCAACGGCCACAAAAATGACCACTATTAAAACCAAAACACTCCCACATGGCCCTCATCTTCTTCCATATAGACACTAATCATAACCTCAGGCTGTAGGTTTCCATGAGGGCCAAAGCCAAAGACAGTATCCAAAATAAGGTCCCTTTCCCCCATTTGCTTAAAGTCAGTGTGGCAGGGAGACCCTTCCTGTGAACCAGAAGTGATCAAAGAGGCCTGCCCTTAATACTGCTCTGATTATTCCATTTTGTGGCCTAATTACTGTGGGGTTTAGATTCCTTATGTTAATTGGGGTCATGAGAAAACCCAAGCACCTATGGCCTAGCCTCTGTAGTGATTTGAAGAACTCATTTGACCCAAAGGATCCCTATTCTCAAAGATGGAGGTCAGGAACCTTACAGAGCAAGGTGAGAGACTTCATCCACAATGACTGCTCTTATGGGTATTTTGGTTTTGGATGCACACATGGGATTTTTTTAGATCCATTAGGTGCTGAGAATCTAAGCCACAACCTCACACAGGGCCAAGAAGCTGATTCAGACACATCCCTTTCCAAAGCAATTAAGCAAAGAGCCAAAGGTGATGCCCATTCATTTCCATTTGAAAACTCTTCAGTCTTCACAAAGGGGTGGCCTGAGGCAAAGACTTTCCTGACATTAAGGGCAATAGTACAATAGGTAAGCAAAAGGCCCAAAGCAGAGTTTCTCCACCGAGACTTTCCTGATCACACTGATATCTGAGTTTTCTGACATGCTCACCATTGCCTTCAGCTATCCAGTACATGGCCATGTCACAGAGCTTAAAGGTGGTACATATCTTGGACACAAAACCATGAGCCTATTCTGGAATTTGGCCAAAATTCAGATAGAAAATAGGATCTTAGGAAGATATTAGGAGTGGCCGATCCATATGGCAAGCCGTAGACCATTCATAAATAGGACAGGATGAACGCTGGTAAGATTTCTACTAGATAGGACATATGTATTGATGCGCTCTCTTTTCTAATGTCTACAACCACGGACACAGTGGGATACACAGACATAGAAACACTCGCCTTGTCAAAAGACTTACTAGAAACAATTCACACCAAACCAAACAAAACGACTTTCCTACCTATTCTCAGAACATGAGACAAAACCACAAACCCACACCCACACCCACACCCACACAGACCCCCAAGTAGGTCTGTGAAAATATGGAGTGTCCTTTGACTGGTGGGCCATAATATATTCCCCCATAATGGGCTGTTCTCTCTCAGATCTGGTCTCCGTGTCCAACTCTGTGAAGCTGTTAGGAGCCAGCGGTGAGCCACTACCTTCTTTCTCAGGAAAGGCCCCTCCTCAGACCTTCCTGGCATTAGGCCATCCTCACATCAGTAGGTACCAAGAAAGACTGTCTCTGTCCTTGGAAAATCCAAACAAGTTTGACCACTGGGACATGAACTGGGACTGGCTCTGGGTGCCTGACTTCCTGTATCCCAAGTTCAGAGAGTTCCATCACCAAGGAAGTGAGGTGAGGTCACTTCCTTCATGAACTAAATGAGGTCACTGCCTTGGCAACAACTTTGTCCTAAAAGTTGCTTCTAAGGGTCCCATGAGATGGAGGATGCACCTACTATCTCTGACATTTTCACAAGTTAGAATGGTATATCAACCATAGGCACCCGGGAACAGCTCTCCACACAGGCCTGGTTTGGTCCATCTTCTCTACATTAAGATGAAAGAGGCTGATTCAGACACATCCCTTCATCCTGACCAGGTTGTTTACCATGGAAGTTGACTTTTCCTCCCTCAGGTCCTTCATAGCTGCCTACATCTTCTCCATGGATTATTTCTGCATGGACCTTCGAGGTTCTCAGCAGGTGGAAGTTTCCCTACACTCCTGTATTGTAAGACCAACTCTGTCCCTGCTTTTCTGTAAAGTTAGATTGAGGGAACAGTGTACGGTTAGTGTAATAACAGGTCCGATTTGGGTTAGGAATCATTCTGCGAGATGAATAATGGTATTGGGAACCTGCGATATTTATTAAATTATATTGGTAAAATATATGTATGAAAACAGAAATCTAGGATTTGAAGCCCAGAAGGGCATTGGGCCCTTGATTGGGATACGTAGTGTTGAATTAGGTTCTGCACAGTTGTCTCAGATAAATCCATTTACAATGGCATAGGACCTGGTACATTGGATGATTGAATGAGGAAGAGAACATCCAGTCAAAAAGGGATAGTCGGTACGATTAGGTAGATAGTCGGTAGGTTTAGGAAGAAGAGTGAGTACAGGATTTGGACGGAAATTTCTTTTTTTTTTTTTATTGGTTGTTCAAAACCCTACAAAGCTCTTGACATATCATATTTCATACATTAGCATACATTAGCTTCAAGTGAGTTTTGAACTCCCTTTTTTATCCAAGTAAAGATTGTAGAATCACATGGGTTACACATCCAAATTTTTACATCATTCCATACTAGTAACTGTTGTATTCTGCTACCTTTTCTATCCTCTACTATCCCCCCTCCCCTCCCCTCCCATCTTCTTTCTCTACCCCTTCTACTGTAATTCATTTCTCACCTTGTTTGTTTTCCCATTCCACTTACAACCTCTTATATGTAATTTAGTATAACAATGAGGATCTCCCTCCGTTTCCATGCAATTCCCCTTTTCTCTCCCTTTCCCTCCCACCTCATGTCTCTGTTTAATGTTAATCATTTCTTCCTGCTCTTCCTCCCTGCTTTATTCTTAGTTGCTCTCATTATATCAAAGAAGACATTTGGTATTTGTTTTTTAGGGATTGGCTAGCTTCACTAAGCATAATCTTCTCTAGTGCCATCCATTTCCCTGCAAATTCCAAGATTTTGTCATTTTTTAGTGCTGCGTAATACTCCATGGTGTATAGATGCCACATTTTTTTAATCCATTCATCCATTGAAGGGCATCTGGGTTGGATCCACAATCTAGCTATTGTAAATTGTTCTGCTATGAACATCGATGTGGCAGTATCCCTGTAATATGATCTTTTAAGGTCTTCAGGGAATAGTCCGAGAAGGGCAATAGCTGGGTCAAATGGTGGTTCCATTCCCAGCTTTCCCAGGAATCTCCATACTGCTTTCCAAATTGGCCGCACCAATTTGCAGCCCCACCAACAATGTACAAGAGAACCCATTTCCCCACATCCTCGCCAGCACTTGTTGTTGTTTGACTTCATAATGGCTGCCAATCTTACTGGAGTGAGATGGTATCTTAGGGTGGTTTTGATTTGCATTTCTCTGACTGCTAGAGATGATGAGCATTTTTTCATGTACTTGTTGATTGATTGTATGTCCTCCTCGGAGAAGTTTCTGTTCAGGTCCTTGGCCCATTTGTTGATTGGGTTATTTGTTATCTTATTGTCTAATTTTTTAAGTTCTTTGTATATTCTGGATATTAGGGCTCTATCTGACGTGTGAGGAGTAAATATTTGTTCCCATGATGTAGGCTCCCTATTTACTTCTCTTATTGTTTCTTTTGCTGTGAAAAAACTTTTTAGTTTAAGTAAGTCCCATTTGTTGATTCTTGCTATTAACTCCTGTGCTATGGGTGTCCTATTAAGGAATTTGGAGCCCGACCCCACTATATGTAGATCGTAGCCAACTTTTTCTTCTATCAGACGCAGAGTCTCTGATTTGATATCAAGGTCTTTGATCCATTTTGAGTTAACTTTTGTGCATGGTGAGAGGAGGGGGTTCAGTTTCATTTTGTTGCATATGGATTTCCAGTTTTCCCAACACCATTTGTTGAAGATGCTATCCTTCCTCCATTGCATGCTTTTAGCCCCTTTATCAAATATAAGATAGTTGTGACTTTGTGGATTGGTCTCTGTGTCCTCTATTCTGTACCATTGGTCCACCCGCCTGTTTTGGTACCAGTACCATGCTGTCTTTGTTACTATTGCTCTGTAATATAGTTTGAAATCCGGTATCGCTATACCGCCTGATTCGCACTTTCTGCTTAGAATTGCTTTTGCTATTCTGGGTCTTTTATTTTTCCATGTGAATTCCATGATTGGAATTCCATGATTTCTACAAGCAATGCCTTTGGGATTTTGATTGACATTGCATTAAACCTATATAGAACTTTTGATAATATCGCCATTTTGATGATGTTAGTTCTGCCTATCCATGAACAGGGTATATTTTTCCATCTTCTAAGATCTTCTTCTACTTCTCTCTTTAGGGTTCTGTAGTTTTCATTGTATAAATCTTTCACTTCTTTTGTTAGGTTGATTCCCAAGTATTTTTTTTTTTTTGAGGATATTGTGAATGGAGTGGTTTTCCTCATTTCCATTTCAGAAGTTTTGTTGCTGATATACAAGAATGCCTTTGATTTATGCGTGTTGATTTTATATCCTGCTACTTTGCTGAATTCATTTACTAGTTCTAGTAGTTTTTTTGTAGACCCTTTTTGGTCTTCTATGTATAAAATCATGTCATCCGCAAATAATGATAATTTAAGTTCTTCTTTTCCAATTTTTATGCCTTTAATTTCTTTCGTCTGTCTAATTTCTATGGCCAGTGTTTCGAGAACGATATTGAATAGCAGTGGTGATAGAGGCCATCCCTGTCTTGTTCCAGATTTTAGATGGAATGCCTTCAATTTTTCACCATTCAGAATGATGCTAGCCTGAGGCTTAGCATAGATAGTTTTTACAATGTCAAGGTAATTTCCTGTTATCCCTAGTTTTTCTAATGTTTCGAACATCAAGGGATGCTGTACTTGTCGAATGCTTTTTCTGCATCTATCGAGATGATCATATGGTTCTTATCTTTAAGTCTATTGATGTGGTGAATAACATTTATTGATTTCCGTATATTGAACCATCCTTGAATCCCAGGGATGAATCCTACTTGATCATGGAGCACAATTTTTTTGATGTGCCTTTGTATCCAATTCGCCAGATTTTTATTGAGGATTTTTGCATCTAGGTTCATCAGGGTTATTGTTCTGAAGTTTTCTTTCTTTGATGTGTCTTTGTCGGGTTTCGGAATCAACGTGATGTTGGCCTCATAGAATGAATTTGGAAGAGCTCCCTCTTTTTCTATTTTCTGAAATAACTTGAAAAGTATTGGTATTAATTCTTCTTTAAAAGTTTTCTAAAACTCCGCTGTATACCCATCCGGTCCCGGGCTTTTCTTGGTGGGTAGTCTCTTGATTGCTTCTTCAATTTCATCCATTGGTATTGGTCTGTTCAAATTGTGTTTATCCTTCTGACTCAGTCTGGGCAAATCATATGTCTTAAGAAATTTATCGATGTCTTCACTATCTTCTATTTTATTGGAATATAGGTTTTCAAAATAATTTCTAATTGTCTTCTGAATTTCTGTAGCAGCTGTTGTGATATTGCCTTTTTCATCCTGTATGTTAGTAATTTGAGTTCTCTCTCCTCTTTGTTAGCATGGCTAAGGGTCGGTCAATCTTGTTTATTTTTTCGAAGAACCAACTTTTAGTTTTGTTGATTTTTTCAATAGTTTCTTTTGTTTCAATTTTGTTGATTTCCGCTCTGATTTTAATTATTTCTTGCCTTCTGCTGCATTTGCTGTTGTTTTGTTCATCCTTTTCTAGGGCTTTGAGATGAAGTGTGAGCTCATTTATTTGTTGGTTTTTCCTTTTTTTGAGGAATGACCTCCAGGCGATGATGGTTAGGGTAATAACAGGTTCGATTTCGGTTAGGAATCATTCTGCGCGATGAATAATGGTATTGGAAACCTGCGATATTTATTAAATTATATTGGTAAAATATATGTATGAAAACAGAAATCTAGGACTTGAAGCCCAGAAGGGCATTAGGCCCTTGATTGGGATACATAGTGTTGAATTAGGTTCTGTACAGATGTCTCAGATAAATCCATTTACAATGGCATAGGACCTTGTACATTGGATGACTGAATGAGGAAGAGAACATCCAATCAAAAAGGGATAGTCGGTATGATTAGGTAGATAGTCGGTAGGTTTAGGAAGAAGAGTGAGTACAGGATTTGGACGGAAATTTCTTTAGCAATAGGGTTTCAGTTAGAGAGTGAATGTAAATGTCAGCACATATGAAAATTCAGTCACAATGATGAACTTTGAAGAATATGTAGAAAAGCAGATAATAATAGAGATTTTACAAAATCATGCAAAGTATAAAGTGAGTGATAGGATTAGACATTTTGTACACTGTTGAGTTTGAATATATAATCTTAAGAAGAAACAAATATGCAGTGACCATTAGGATTGACATTTGAGAGCATTAGGAAACCTGGACATGGATGCTTTTAATAATCCATGTTCACTTTCATTTTAGGCTTTGGTACAATCATAAGTGTGACCTTTGCATTTTTTGTCCAGAATATTACTGTCATAGAATGTATATGTGGATCAGATGACATGAGCATTTCTTCAAGCATTTCTGGAAGTAATGTTTTCAAGACATATAAATTACTATTGGGGGTACAAAGAGGTGTACCCTGTGTCCATGAATATAGACATAATGCATGAATAGACCACATTTTGAATAAATAATTTAACTGTTCCCACTTTAAATAATGGATTGAATTAATATATGAAATATTATAAGAAATCTTGTATTGATATAATATCATTCATTCCAACCAGTAATACATCTATATGTAATATTAGGGTTATGATTATCATGAAAGGTGTGTGAGTATTGCTTCAAAAGTGATCATAGAAATCTAAATTAATGTGTTTGGAAAGAAGTCTCATAAAAAGACCAGTCAAGAAACATGGAGGAATACATGTGATCTGAAGAAGAAAATGATTGAAAGTGAAACAAATGCCTATAAACTTGCGAACTTGTGGATGAAATATATATCCCATGATGTGAATAAATTGAAGAAATAGTAATGTACCAGTGTTGAATAAAATGAACATCCAAATACACATCATGTCCCATAGGAATCTACTTGCGTTGATGTTAAACTAGGTCAGTTACTGTAGAAATATTAGGATTTGTATGCACCATTCACTAAAGTTAGTTTTCAGTACTAAGAAACAAATATGTATATCAGGAGAATGAATATTTTGAGAAAACTCTTGAGAGGATGCTTTGATTATAAATCCACATACTTGAATATGAATGAGTTAAGGGAGTGTATAATAAGACACATATTTCATATTTTGAAAAATCTGGAGAATATATATATATATATATATATATATATATATATATATATATATATATACACACAAACACACACAGACATTAAAAATAGCATAATATATGCTATATGAAATTCACCATGAAATTTATATCATCCAGAGATCCAAAAATATTTATTTTATTTAACATGGATTTATGTATAATGTTGTTCAACTAGGAAGCTCACGCATAGGTTGAATTTTCAGTTCTAAAGCGTTTAGGAGGAGTGATCTCTTAAAATTTGTATCTGCCAAGTCAGCCACTTCACAAAAATGTACGTGTGGTATCAGGTAAGATTCTATAATTGCATGTAAAAATACATGTGCTGAATAGACTACAGAGACAGGGAAACAGGAATTCACATATTTGTTAACTTTAAAACACATGGAGAAATATTTTAACAAATAATTGACTAGATTTATAACTCCTACCCTAAATAATGCAAAAGGCAATTCCACTATACACCATGCCTTCTCTGAACTGCTTGTATTTCTATTTTTTTTGGTTTATTTTTCTCCATCTTATTAGGATTAGTTGCCAGAGTCTAGTAGGGTAAGTGTTAGTGTGAGGTATTCAGTATTTTGAAATAAAAATTGGAAAATGAATCCAAAGTGTATGTAAATATGTGGTACACAAAAATCTTCCCACTCTCATCCAGAACAATGCCTTGACATTACAATCACGCAGAGTAAGACACAATTAGAAGAGAAGAGTTAGAAAATCTGTGAATAAATATCTGGAATGGAATATGCTCAGGAGTTCACAACCTTGGAGGAGGTAGAGGAGATTCCAAAAGTAAGGGACAGTGTAATCATTCCAAAAACATGGAGCTCTGCTGGCGTAAAGACTTCTTGAGAAACTGCCTCTGAGGGTGGGCACTTGAAATATATGTTGTTGTCGGGAGCTTCAGCTTCGTTTGTAGTGAGACCATCAAATCAGCGTCTTCATCTATGTGACCTGGAAGACATGGTTTCTTATTTTCCCTGAACATGAGTCAGCAGTGCTGAATACTCTCTTTGTAGGTAAACTGTGGACACGAGGGGCTAAGTGTATCCACATGGGCCTGTGAAGCTATTTGGTCATTCTCCACTTTTCGTGGTGTTTCTTGCTGCTGCACTGGGATTTTGGTATTTGCTTCACGAAATACAAAGAATTCAACTGTTACTCTGTGCGTGAGGGGGTTCTATCACGTGTGGTGGGTCAGGGTCTGCAGGAGAATGCACCTAACAGGCTTATATCCCACATAGTTGCCCCCTTGACCATAGCAACCTGATTCTAAATATTTCCCTAAAACCTCTGCATATAACAAGATGCCTTTACATTGAAGGGACTGCTGGCTGCACCTCATCAGTCACAAGCCATTTGGAAGCCAAAGGCAGATCCACATGACCACACCACAGATGTTTTATCACACACCTGCCCACCAATGCTCTAGGCCCAATCCTCAGCAGGCTCCAACTTCCTGGCATCACTGTTCTGCACAATTTTTATGAAAACCAGTCAATCAAGGCACTGACTGTTATTCTTATGATCGGCCACAGGATATCCAAAGAATCTCCAGTGCCAACTTGTCATGGGAATTTTAAAAATTTCATGATATATTGACCTAGCCATTTTTCAAGGATGAAGTTGGAGGCATTCTGGAACTATTAAATGGTGAGGAAGCTCATTTCAATGAAATATCTGGAGATCTCTCACAGGAAAGACTTCCCAAAGAGTGGCCAAAAGGTCACATGAATCCAGGAACATTGAGGTCTACAATGTGAGGTCCATGTGTGTTTTGACTCTCAACAATGTTTGCCAAGTTTTTCAAACAAAATCATGTGATATCCTGGCTGAGATTTCCAGTGCTCTGTGAATAACTACCCTGGGCCTAGATCTCAGTTTCCAAGGGCGACTCTCATGCGTGGCCTCCTAAAATTCCAACACTATTCATGGCAATACTTCTCTGAGTTCAGTACGAGAACTCAGTCTTTATGCAGAATCCCACCAAAGTTCAAGCCAAGGTGGACCATGTAATCTCTACTAACCACACAAAAATGACTACAATTAAAACCAAAACACTCCCACATGGCCCTCATTTTCTTCCATACAGACACTCATCATAACCTCTGGCTGGAGGTTTCCGTGAGGGGTGCAGCCCAAGACAGTGTCCAAAATAAGCTTCCTTGCCCCTCATTTGCCTAAAGTCAGGGTGGCCTGGTCACCCTTCCTGTGAACTAAGAGTGATCAAATAGGCCTGCCGTTTAGTTTGCTCTGCTTCTTAAATTTGAGGCCTACTGATGGTGGGATTTAGATTCTTCATGTGAATTGGAGTCATGAGAAAACCCAATCACCTATGGGCTAGAATCTGCAGGGCTTTGAAGAACTTATTTGACCCAAAGGAGGCCTATTCTCACTTAATGGAGGTCAGGAACCTTACCAAGGAAGGAGAGAGACTTCATCCACAATGATTGCTCTTTTGGACATTTTGCTTTTGGATGCATACATGGGATCTCTCTTTAGATCCATCAGGTGCAGAGAATCTAAGCCACAGAATTACACAAGGCCAAGAGCCTGATTAAGACATATCCCTTTCCAAAGCAATTATTCAAAGAGCCACAGTTGATGCCCCTTCATTTGCAGTTGAAAACTTTTCTTCAGGCTTCAAAAAGGGTGGCCTGAGGCAAAGACTTTCCTGACATTCAGGGCAACAGAACATTAGGTAAGGAAAAGGCCCAAAGGATGAATGCTGGGAAGCTTTCTACTAGACAAGACTCATCCATTGATGCATTCTCTTTGCTAATGTCTACAACCACTGACACAGTGAGATACACAGACATAGAAACATTCGCCTTTTCATACGACTTTCTGGAAACACTTTACTCCAAACCAAACAAACCGCCTTTCAGACATATTCTCAGAGCATGAGAAAAAAACCACAAACCCACACCCCCAGCCAGATAAGCACCTCCTTCCTCCAAGTAGGTTTGTGACTATCCGGAGTGTCCTCTGACTGATAGGCCATACTATGTTCCCCTGAAATGGCCTCTCCTATCTCACATCTGGTGTCCATGGCCAATTCTGTGAAGTTGTCAGGAGCCAGCAGTTAGCCACTGCCTTCTTTCTCAGGAAAGGCTCCTCTTAAGAGCTCTCCTGTCATTTGTCCATTCTCACATCAGTAGATACCAAGAAAAACTGACTCTGTCCTTGTTATATCAAACAAGTGAGACCACTAGGTCTGAGACTGAGACAGGCTCTAGGTGCCTGGCTTCCTGGATCCCAAGTTCAGAAAGTGCCATCAACAAAAAAGTGAGGTGAGGTAACTTCTTTCAGGAACTGAATGAGGTTACTGCCTTGGCAACCAATTTGTCCTAACACATGCAACCAAGTGTCCCATGACATGTAGGCTGACCATATTTCTGTGACACTTTCACAAGTTAGAATGGTATATCAACCATAGGCACCTGGGAACAGCTCTCCACACAGGCCTCATTTGGTCCATCTTCTCTAGATTAAGAAGAGAGAGGCTGATTCAGACAAAAGCCTTCATCCTGACCAGGTTGTTTGGCATGGAAGATGACTTTTGATCTCTCAGGACCTTCATACCTGCCTACATCTTCTCCAGGGATCAATTCTGCATGGACCTTTGAGGTTCTCAGCAGGTGGACAATCCCCTACTTTCCTGTATTGTAAGACCAACTCTGTCCCTGCTCTTTTGTAAATGTAGATTGAGGGAACAGTTTATGGTTAGGGTTAATTACATGTTTGTTTTGGGTTAGGAATCATTTTGCTGGATGAATAATGGTATTGGGAATCTGTCATATATATAAGAACATAGAGTTGAAAAATATGTATGAAAACAGAAATGTGGTAAGATTTAAAGTCCATATTGGCATTGGGCCTTTGATCGGGATACTTAGCTTTGAATTACGTTCTGCAGTGATGTCTCAGATAAATTGATTATCAATGACATAGGACCTTGTACCTTGGATGATAGATTGTAGAAAAGAACATCCACTCAAACAGGGATAGTCCATAGGATTAGGAAGATAGTCGGTAGGTTTTGCAAGAAGTGTGAGTACAGGATATGGACCAAAAGTTCTTTATCAATAGGGTTTCGGTAATAGAATGAATGTCAATGTCAGCACATGTGAAGAGTCAGTCACATAGGTAAACTGGGGAAAATATGTAGGAAAGGAAACATCAATAGAGACAGTAGGAAATCAGGCAAAGTATAAAGTGAGTGATAGGATTAGACATTTTAACAGGGTTGATGTTGACTATATAATCTTCGAAGAAACAAATATGTAGTCACCAATAGGATGGACATTTGAGAGAATTAGGCAACCTAGACATCAATGTTTTTAGTAATCCATGCTCCCATTCAATTTAGGCTTTTGTACAAACATATGTGTGATCTTTGCATTTTGTATCCAAAATAGTACTGTGATAAAATGTATATGTAGATCAGGTGACATAAGTATTTTTTCCACCATTTCAGGGAGCAATATTTTGAAGATGTATAAATTAGTATTGCGGGTACAAAGAGGTGTACCCTGTGTGTATGAATATAGAGATAATGCATGAATAGATGATACTGTGAATAAATAATATAACTGATTCCACTTTAAATAATGGATTAAATTGATATCTTAAAATATATAAGAAATCTTATATTGATACACAGTCATTCATTCCTATCAGTTATACATCTAATGGTAATATGAGGGTTATGGTTTGTCATTAAGGGTGTGTGAGTTTTGCTTCAAAAGTAATTATGGAAATCGAAAATAATGTGTTTGTAAAGAAGTCTCATGAAGAGACTAGTCAAGAAACATGGAGGAATACATGTGTTCTGAAGCAGGAAGTGATTGAAAGTGAAACAAATTTATATAAATTAGCGAACTTGTGGATGAAATATATATCCCATGATGTGCATAAACTGAAGAAATAGTAATGTACCAGTGTTGAATACAAATGAACGTCAAAATACGTATCATGTCCCATAGGAATCTACTTGCATTGATGTTAAACTTGGTCAGTAACTGTAGAAATATTAGGATTTGTATGCATCATTCACTGAAGTTAGTTTCAGTACTAGGAAACAAATATGTATTTCAGGTGGATGAATATTTCTGAGAATAATCTTGTGAAAAGTTGATAATAAATCCACATACATGAACATGAATAAATTTTGGGAGTGTATAATAAGACACATATATTTTATATTTTCAAAAATCTGGAGAGTGTGTATATATATATATATATATATATATATATATATATATATATATATAGATAGATAGATATAGATAGAGATATAGATATATATATAGATATATAGATATATAGATATATAGATATATAGATATATAGATATATAGATATATAGATATATAGATATATAGATATATATATAGATACATATATATATACATATGCCTATATATATACACACACACACACTCACACAGACATTAAAAAGTAGCAAAATATATACCAATCGAAATTTAATTTGAAATATATATAATCCACACATCCCAAAATATACTTTTTACTGAACATGAATTTATATATAATTTTGTTCAGCTAGAAAGGTAACCAATAGTTTGAATTTTCAGTTCCAACAGCATTAAGAGGAGTGATCTCTTCTCAAAATTTGCATCTGCCAAGTCAGCAACCTCTCAAGTATATACATGTGATACCAGGTAGGATTCTATATGTGCATATAAAAACACATGTGCTGAATAGGCCACAGAGAAAGGGAGAGAGGAATTCACATATTTGTTAACTTTAAAAACACATGGAGAACTGTTTTAATTAAAAATTGAGTAGATTTATAATTCCTACCCTATATAATGCAAAAGGCAAGTCCAATTATACAACATGACTCCTCTGAAATGCTTGTATTTCTATTCTGTTTTGGTTATTATTCTCCATCATGTTAGGATTAGTAGTCAGAGTCTAGTGGGGTATGTGTTAGTGTCCAAAATAAGCTCTCTTACCCCTCATTTGCCTAAAGTCATGGGGGCCTGGACACCCTGCATTTGAACCAGGAGTGATAAAATAGGACTGCAGTTAATACTGCTCTGCTTCTCCATTTTGAAGCCTACTGCCTGTCAGGTATAGATTCTTTATGTGATTTGGAATAATGAGAAAACCCAAGCACTTCTTTAGGGCTTTGAAGATTTCATTTGAACCAAATGATCCCTATTCTCACTTGATGTAAGTCAGGAACATAACAAAGGAAGGCAAGACACTTCATCCACCATAACTAATCTTTTTGCCATTTTGGTTTGGATGCACAATGGGATCTTTCTTTAGATCCATCAGGTGCTGAGAATCTAAGCCACAACCTCACACAGGTCCAAGAGGCTGATTAAGAAACATCCATTTCCAAAGAAATTAAGCAAAGAGTCACAGGTGATGACCATTCATTTTCATTTGAAAACTCTTTTCTTCAGGCTTCACAAAGGGGTGGCCTGAGGCAAAGACCTTCCTGACATTCAGGGCAACAGAAACATAGGTAAGAGAATGGCCCAATGCAGGGTTTCTCCACTGAGAATTTCCTGGTCACACTGATATCTGAGTTTTCTGAGATGCTCGCCATTCCTTACCGCTATCCAGTACATGGCCATGTAACAGAGCTTGGAGGTGGTACATATCTTGGACACAAAACCATGAGCCTATTCTGCAGAGTTGCCAGAATTCAGGAAGAAAACAGGAACTTAGGAAGATAGTAGGTGTTGTCCCTCCATAAGGCAAGCTGCAGTTCATTCATAAATTGGGCAGGATGAATGCTGGGAAGCTTTCTACAAGACAGGACATATCCATTGATGCATTCTCTTTTCTAATGTCTACAACCACGGACACAGTGGGATACACAGATATAGAATCACTCACCTTGTCAAAAAACTTACTAGAAACAGTCTATTCCAAACCAAACAAACTGTCTTTCTTACCTATTCTCAGAATATGAGACAAACCACAAACTGACACTCACACTCACAAAGGCATCTCCTTCCCGCAAGTATGTCTCTCACTATCTGGAGTGTCCTCTGTCTGTTGGGCCATATTATGTTAGAATGAAATGTCCTGTCATGTCTCAGATCTGTCTCCTTTGCCAACTCTGTGAAGTTCTCAGGAGCCAGCGGTGAGCCACTACCTGCTTTCTCAGGAAAGGCCCCTCTTCAGATCTGACCTGGCATTTGGCAATCCTCACATCAGTAGATACCAAGAAATACTGACTCTGTCCTTGGTACATCCAAACAAGTGAGCCCACTGGGATTGGGACTGGGATTGGCTCTGGGAGCCTGGCATCTTGGATTCCAAGTTCAGAGAGTTACATCACCAAGGAAGTGAGGTAGGTCACTTTCTTCAGGAACTGCATGAGGTCACTACCTTGGCAATAACTTTGATTTAACATTTGCTTCCAAGGGTCCCATGAGATAGAGGCTGCCCCTACTTTCGGTGACAATTTCACAAGATAGAATGGTATATCAAACATAGGCGCCTGGGAACATCTCCCCACACAGGCCTGGTTTGGTCCATCTTCTCTACATTTAGAATAGAGAGACTGATTCAGACACATCCCTTCATCCTGACAAGGGGGTCTGCCATGCAAGATGACTTTTGCTCTCTCAACTCCTTCATAGCTGCCTACATCTTCTCCAGGGATCATTTCTGCATGGACCTTTGAGGATCTCAGCAGGTTTAACAACCCCTACATTCCTGTATTGTAAAAGCAACTCTGTCCCTGCTCTTCTGTAATGTTTGATTGAGGGAAGAGTGTATGGTTACGGTTAATAAAAGTTCGATTTGAATCATTCTGCGGGATGAATAATGGTAATGGGAACCTGTAATATTTACAAGAATGTAAAAGTGAAATATAAGAATGAAAACAGTAATCTAGGTAAGATTTGAAGCCCAGAAGGGCATTGGGCCCTTGATTGGGATACTTAGCTTTGAATTATGTTCTGCAGAAATGTCTCAGATAAATCGATGTTCAATGGCATAGGACTTTGTACCTTGAATGATGGAATGTCAAAGAGAACTTCTAGACAAAAAGGGATAGTCGGTATTATTAGAAAGATAGGCGGCATGTTTAGAACGAAGAGTGAGTATAGCATTTGGGCCAAAAGTTCTTTAGCAATAGGGCTTCTGGTAGAGATTGAATGTAAATGTGAGCACATGTGAAGAGTCAGTCACAGTGATAATCTGGGGAAAATATGTAGGAAAGCAGATATCAATAGAGACATTAGGAAATCAGGCAAATGATAAAGTGAGTGATAAGATTAGACATTTTCAAGGGGCTTGAGGTTGAATATATAATCTTAGGAAGAAACAAATATGTAGTCAAGAATAGGATTCTCATTTGAGAGCATTAGGCAACCTGGACATGGATGTTTTTAGTAATCCATCTTCACTTTCCATTTAGGATTGGTAAAATCATAAGTGTCACCTTTGCTGTTTGTGTCCAGAATATTACTGTGATAAAATGTATATGTAAATCAGGTGACATGTGCATTTCTTCCACCATTTCTGGGAGCAATATTTTGAAGACGTATAAATTAGTATTGGGGGTACAAAGAGGTGTACCCTGTGTCTATGAATATAGAGATAATGCATGAAAAGACCATACTGTGAATAAATAATATAACTGGTTCCACTTTAAATAATGGATTTAATTGATATCTGAAACTAAATAAGAAATCTTATATTTATATACAATCATTCATTCCAGCTAGTTGTACATCTAATTGTAATATTAGGGTTTGGTTTATCATACGGGTGTGTGAGTTTTGCTTCAAATGTGATAATGGAAATCGACAATAATGTGTTTGGAAAGAAGTCTCATGAAAAGAGCAATCAAGAAACATAAGAAATACATGTGTTCTGAAGCAGGAAGTGACTGAAAGTGAAACAAATGCGTATAAATTAGCGAACTTGTGGATGAAATATATATCCTATGATGTGCATAAACTGAAGAAATAGTAATGTTCCAGTGTTGAATAAAAATGAATGTCAAAATACACATCATGTCCCATAGGAATCTGCTAGCCTTGATATTAAACTGGGTCAGTTACTATAGAAATATTAGATTTTTTTTTTTTGGTATCATAATAGAATTTATTTTACCACTATCATGCCACAGAATGTTGAGGAAAGAGCAATGGATTTTTAGTTATTGCACTAATAATCTAACATTTAATGACTCTTTTGGATAGTCTAGAAATTACATAAGGCTATGTAACATAATTTTTTAAATTTAACATTCATAAAAGCTTGGAGTTTTGGTAATATTTCTACTTTTTTATTTTTAATTTTTTCAGTTGTGATTGACCTTCATTTTGTTTATTTGTATGTGGTGCTTAGAATAGAACCCAGTGTCCCACACATGCTAGAAAAGCATGTTACCACTGAACCACAAACCCAGCCCCTCCACTTTTATCTTTACATCGAACACGCCTCTCCCTCATCTTTACTCACTTTCTTCCTCATTTTCCCCCTTCTCTCTCTTGCTTTTTCGTTTTCCTTTCATATCTGTTTTTCTCTCATGTCATTACAAACAGTAGTATGCTATGAAATTTAAATTTAAGACTGTTTTTTATAGTCATTTTTTTTTTCTTGAGAAAATTTAATAATTATAATCACCTGATAGATATATTAAAATAAATTTTTATACATATGTATCTATATTCATGCATATGCATTACATATTATATATATATACATACATATACATTTAAAAGTACTTTGATTAGCCTGTTAAAAATAATATAGACCAAAACTTTCTTAATTCTCAAGCCTTCCAGAATTAACATCTTACAGTGAAAATCAAATAAACATATTTAAATAAACAGGTATCATTCTTTTTATCAATACTGATAATTTAAGGTTTTATATCACATTAAGCTATAATACGGCATATTAAATCTTATGAATTAGAAAAATTTTTTTGAATAACCTATTATTTAAGGACCATATGCACTGACATTTTAAAGGCTTTCTTGTGATTTCAATTTCTATCAATTGTGTATTAATTGCCAAATGCTTATTTTAGTACTTTTCATATTCATAATTGATATAAAGTCAATTGTTTAATTCTTCTTGTAAGTAATTACTTATTACAGTAGGGACATTATTAATAATTCTAAATCTGTATAAGAAAATAATACAAAGATATTTTCATGCAAAATTAAGAATAATTGTGTGCTCTAAATGTCTGATTGTTGATACATATAACAAAGAGCTTTTGATCAGTCTCTTCCCCAGTAAAACATAAAATGCAAAGATATTCTTGGGTATATATGTGCAAATAAAGATAAAGAAAATACACATTATCAGCTAGAAACTATTAAATAAAAGGTGAAAACAACAATCCAACACATTGTACGAATTTGTCAGATGAGGTAGTATTCTGGAAGAATAGCCTAAGACTAGACCTGGTCCATGACAAAATATTCACGAAAAAAATGAAATATGAAAAATATAGAAAATGCTATGAATTTTTCATGAAGGTAGGTGAATTATCCTTTAATCTCAATTTATGTGCATTTTCAAAAGCCAATTTCCTGGTAAAATAAATTTGTGATAGTTACAACTAAACGAAACAAAGTTTCTGCTTAGCAAAATGAATGCATCTCAACCCATTTTTAGCTGATTTCTTCCCACTCAATTTTAAACCGTTATTTATTTATTTATTTCTATTGGTTGTTCCAAACATTACAAAGCTCATGATATATCATCTTCGATACATTTGACTCAAATGGGTTATGAACTCCCATTTTTTCCACAAATATGAATTTCAGAATCACATTGGTTACACATTCACATTTTTGAATAATAGCATATTAGTGACTGTTGTATTCTGCGACCTTTCCTATCCCCCACTATCCCCCCTCCCCTCCCCTCCCATCTTCCCTCTCTACCTCATGTGCTGTTGTTCAATTCTCTCCATTGTTTCCCCCCCATTTCCCCTCAAATCCTCTTATATGTAATTTTGTGTAACATTGAGGGTCTCCTACTATTTCCATATGCTTTCCCTTCTCTCTCCCTTTCTCTCCCCCAACTCCTCTTTGTTTAATGATAAACTTTTCCTCATGCTCTTCCTCGATGTTCTGTTCTTAGTTGCTCTTTTAATATCAAAGAAGACATTTGGCATTTGTTTTTTTAAGGATTGGCTAGCTTCGCCTAGCATAATCTGCTCTAATGCCATCCATTTCCATGCAAATTCTATGATTTTGTCATTTTATAATGAAGAGTAATACTCCATTTTGTATAAAAGCCACATTTGTTTTTATCCATTCATTTATTGAAGGGCATCTAGGTTGGTTCCACAGTCTAGCTATTGTGAATTGTGCAGCTATGATCATTGATGTGGCAGTATCTCTACAGTACGCTCTTTTAAGATCCTCAGGAAATAGTCCAAGAAGGGTGATAGCTGGGTCAAATGGTGGATCCATTCCCAGCTTTCCCAGGTATCACCATAGTACTTT
Organism: Callospermophilus lateralis; assembly: GCF_048772815.1. Taxonomy (NCBI): domain Eukaryota; kingdom Metazoa; phylum Chordata; class Mammalia; order Rodentia; family Sciuridae; genus Callospermophilus; species Callospermophilus lateralis. The sequence goes on along the minus strand of NW_027513666.1, from coordinate 1,025,905 downwards.
CCAAATTGGCCTCACCAATTTGCAGTCCCACCAGCAGTGTACAAGTGTACCCTTTTCCCCACATTCTCACCAACACTTATTTTGTTTGACTTCATAATGGCTGCCGATCTTACTGGAGTGAGATGGTATCATAGGGTGGTTTTGATTTGCATTTCTCTGACTGCTAGAGATAGTGAGCATTTTTTCATGTACTTGTTCATTGATTGAATGTCCTCCTCTGTGAAGTGTCTGTTCAGGTCCTTGGCCCATTTGTTGATTGGGTTATTTGTTATCTTATTGTTCAATTTTTTTGAGTTCTTTGTATATTCTGGATATTAGGGCTCTATCTGAAGTGTGAGGGGTAAAAATTTGTTCCCAGGATGTAGGCTCTCTATTTACCTCTCTTATTGTTTCTCTTGCTGAGAAAAAAAAAATAGTTTAAGTGAGTCCCATTTGTTTATTCTTGTTATTAACTCTTTGGCTATGGGCATCCTATTAAAGAATGTGGAGCCCGACCCCACAGTATGTAGATCGTAGCCAACTTTTTCTTCTATTAGACGCAGTGTCTCTGATTTGATATCTAGGTCCTGGATCCATTTTGAGTTAACTTTTGTGCATGGTGAGAGAAAGGGATTCAGTTTCATTTTGTTGCATATGGATTTCCAATTTTCCCAGCACCATTTGTTGAAGATGCTATCTTTCCTCCATTGCATGTTTTTAGCACCTTTATCAAATATAAGAAAGTTGTAATTTTGTGGATTGGTTTCTGTGTCCTCTATTCTATACCATTGGTCCAGCTGCCTGTTTTGGTACCAGTACCACGATGTTTTTATTACTATTGCTTTGTAGTACAGTTTGAACTCTTGTATCGCTATACCTCCACATTCACACTTCCTGCTTAGAATTGCTTTTGGTATTCAGGGTCTTTTGTTTTTCCATATGAATTTCATGATTGCTTTATCATTTCTACAATAAATGCCGTTGGGATTTTTATTGGCACCTATTTAAACCTGTAGAGAACTTTGGGTAATATCAACATTTTGATGATGGTAGTTCTGCCTATCCATGAACAAAGTACATTTTTCCATCTTCTAAGATCTTTTTCTATCTCTCTCTTTAGGGTTCTGTAGTTTTCATTATATAAATCTTTCACCTCTTTCGTTAGGATGATTCCCAAGTATCTTATATTCTTTGTGGATATAGTGAATGGAGTGGTTTTCCTCATATTCATTTCAGAAGTTTTTCTGCTGATATACAGGAATGCCTTTGATTAATGCGTGTTGACTTTATATCTTGCCACTTTGCTGAATTCATTTATTAACTCTAGCAGTTGTTTGTAGACCCTTTTGAGTCTGTTAAATATATTATCATGTCATCTGCAAATGGCGATAATTTAAGTTCTTCTTTTCCTATTTTCATGTCTTTAATTTCTTTTGTCTGTCTAATTGCTCTGGCTAGTATTTCAAGAACTAAATCGAATAGAAGTGGTGATAGAGGGCATCCCTGTCTTGTTCCAGATTTTAGAGGGAATGCCTTCAATTTTTCTCCATTTACGATGATGCTAGCCTGAGGTTTAGCATATATAGCTTTTACAATGTTGAGGTAAGTTCCTGTTATCCCTAGTTTTTCTAGTGTTTTGAACATAAAGGGAGGCTGAACTTTGTCGAATGTTTTTTCTGCATCTATCAAGATGATCATATGGTTCTTGTCTTTAAGTCTATTGATGTGGTGAATAGCATTTATGGATTTCCGTATATTGAACTAGCCTTGCATCCGTTGGATGAATCCTACTTGATCATGGTGCACAATTTTTTGATATGCTTTTGTATTACATTCACCAGGATTTTATTGAGAATTTTTGCATCCTAGTTTATTAGAGATATTGGTCTGTAGTTTTCTTTCTTTGAAGTGTTTTTGTCTGGTTTCGGGATCAGGGTGATTTTGGCCTCATAGAATGAATTTGAAAGAGCACCTTCATTTTCTATTTCTTGAAATAGCTTGAAAAGTATTGGTATTAATTCTTCTTTTAAGGTTTTGTAGATCTCCGCTCTATACCCATCCGCTCCAGGGCTTTTTTTGGTTCGTAATCTTTTGATGGCTTCTTGTATTTCTTCCTTTGTTATTGGTCTGTTTAAATTGTGTGTGTCTTCCTGACTCAATCTTGGCACATCGTATGACTTAAGAAATTTATTGATATCTTCACTATCTTCTATTTCATTTGAATATATTGTTTCAAAATACTTTCTAATTATCTTCTGTATTTCTGTAGTGTCTGTTGTGATAATGCCTTTTTCATGCAGTATGTTAGTAATTTGAGTTCTCATTCTTCTTCTCTTTGTTAGCATGGCTAAGGGCCTGTCGATCTTATTTATGTTTTCAAAGAACCAACTTTTAGTTTTATCAATTTTTTCAATGTTTTTTTTTGTATCAATTTTGTTGATTTCTGCTCTAATTTTAATTATTTCTTGTCTTCTACTACATTTGGTCTTGTTTTTCTTTTCTTTTTCTAGGTTTTTGAGGTGTAGTGTGAGTTCATTTATTTTATTTTATTTTATTTTTTTGAGGAAAGAACTCCAAGAAATGAATTTCCCTCTTAAAACTGATTTCATTGTGTCCCATAGATTCCAGTATGTTGTGTCTGTATTGTCATTTGTCTATAAGAATTTTTTATATCCTCCTCTATGTCTTCTGTAACCCATTGATCATTCAGTAGAATTTTGTTCATTTTTCCATATGATGTAGGATTTTTCCTTCCTTCTTTTATCATTTATTTCCAGTTTCATTCAAATATGATCAGATATGGTGCATGGTAATATCTCCACGACTTTATATTTACTAAGGGTTGCCCTATGGCATAATATATGAACTATCTTTGAGTAGGATCCTTGTGCTGCTGAGAAGAACGTGTATCCACTTGAGGATGGTTGATATATTCTATATATGTTGGTTAAGCCTAGGTTATTTATTGTGCTGTTGAATTCCATAGTTTCTTTATTCAGTTTTTGTCTAGAGGATCTTTCTAATGGCGAGATCAGTGTGTTGAAGTCACCCGTAGTTATTGTGTTGTAGTCTATTTGACTCTTGAACTTGAGGAGAGTTTGTTTCATGAGCGTTGCAGCTCAATTGTTTGGTGCATACAAATTGATAATTGTTATGTCTTGTTGGTGGATGGTTCCTTTTAACAGTACATAGTGTCCTTCGTTATCCCTTTTTATTAACGTAGGTTTGAAATTGATTTTATTTGATATGAGTATGGCTACTCCTGCTTGCTTCCGAGGGCCATGTGAGTGGTATGATTTATCCCAACCTTTTACTTTCAGCCTGTGTATGTCTTTACCTATCATATGAGTCTCCTGAAGGCAGCAGACTGTAGGATTTGTTTTTTTGATTCAGGTTACTAACCTATGTCTCTTGATTGGTGAGTTTATGCCATTAACATTTAAGGTTACAATTGAAATATGATTTTTACTTTCATTCATGTTTATTTATTTATTTATTTTTAGTTTGACTAGTTTTTACTTTTTGGTTATTTTCCTCCCCCTTTACTGAGATACCTCCCGCTGTTAGTTTGGGGCACTATTTTTCAATTCCTCTTCTTCTAGTATTTTGCTCAAATGCTTTGCAGTGCTGGTGTTCTTTCTGCAAATTCTTTTAGCTTTTGTTTATCGTGAAAGACACTAATTTCATTGTCAAATCCCAAACTTAATTTTGATGGATACAGTACTCTTGGTTGGAATCCATTATTTTTCAGCGTTTGAAATACATTGTTCCAGGATCTACTCGCTTTCAAAGTTTGTGATGAAAAATCAGTCGTTAACCTAATTGGTTTACCCCAGAATGTAATCTGCCTCATTTCTCTTTTAGCTTTTAATATTCTCTCCTTGTTCTGTATGTTAGCTATCTTGATAATTCTATGTCTTGGAGTTGGTCTATTATGGTTTTGAATGTTTGAGGTCATGTAGGCTTCAAAGATTTGGCAATCCATTCCATCTTTTATCTCTGGGAAGTTTTCTAGAATTATTTCATTTAATATGTTGTCCATTCCTTTGGTTTGAATCTCTATGCCTTCTTCTATCCTGATGACTCTCAAATTTGTTTTTTATGACATCCCATATCTCTTAAATAGATTGCTCATGGGATATAAGCATCTTTTCTGTGTTGACTATATTCTTTTCAAGTTGATAAACTTTGTCTTCATTATCTGATCTTCTGACTTCTACTTAATCTAGTCTATTTACAATATTCTCGTTTAAGTTTTTAATGTGGTTTATATTTTTCTGCATTCCTAGGATTACTGTTTGATTTTTTTAAGAACTCTGTCTTTTGGTAAAGCTCGTTCTTTGCCATTTGAATTTGTTTGTTTAATTCATTTTCAAAATATTCTTTTATTGCTTGGACTTGCTGCCTCATGTCTTCTCTAATATTTCTTTCCATCTGAGTTAGGGATGCATTGAGTTTTTTCCCTATCCCTGTTTCTGATGATTCTAGGTCCTCCTGTAGAATTAAGTTGTCCGGCATTATTTGTACACCTTTTTCCCTTGTTTTTTCATGAAGTTCACATTACTTTCCAGCTCCGTTTCATTGCTGTGTTTCTGCTCTCTTCTATATATTTGTTTTGGTTTTATATATCTCTATTGTAGCTCCTTTGTGTTGGTAGACTGTGCATGCTAAAGTGGATTCCACAGGGAAGGAATTCCGACGGCCGAGCTCCAGTGATGTCACCTCTCTGCTACGGTGGGCCCCAGGCTCTTTGCCCGGGTGTTCGCATGGGGGTGTGGGACTGTACTGTCTCTGTTTGTTTTCAGCTCCTGGTCGCGGGTGTGCAGGCGGTCACAAGCTGTCCAGTCACGCAGTCAGCGGGTGGGCTGTCACCGGCGGTTGTGCGATCTCTAGCCACCCATTAGGCGGGCATATGGCAGGTGATTGGTCGCTGGTGGGCAGGCGGTCTCCAGCCGTCCAGTCGCACCTGCAGCGGGCCGGCTGTTGCCGGTGGGCGAGCGTTCTCCAGGTGCCCAGTCACGCGGGCCTGGCCTCTAGTCCCCTGGTTTCTCCTGCTAGTCCTGGTTTCTCCTGCTACACCAGTTTTCCCCTGAGTAATGCCCTCGGCAGCTCAAACTGTACTCTGGCCTGCCGTTTCCTGGGTGTGGATTGTGTCTATTGGGAACCCCAGCACTCTATTGTTTTTTTTTTTTTTCCGTTTGCCCCTTCCCCATCGCTGGCTAGACAGATTTTGTTTTCACCACTGATGAGAGGGGGAGTTGAAGTTCAGGTGCCTGTAGTTTCCCCCCCCCATCTTTATTCAGGCTCTCTCTGATAATCCCTCCCCTGGAAAAGCTTAGGAAAGATTTTATGCAAATATCCTACTGTATGGGAGATGAGCAGAAAACACACAACTGTTTTATTGTTGCAATCTGTCGGAGAGTGGCGGTGGTTACTTCAGCTCTCCAAGATGGTTGCCGTTGGTTTCCTTGGTGGAGTTTCCGTTGTGGGGGATAGAACTGTAGCACTTCCTTCCCTGACTGAAATCCCGAACTCCGCCTGGGGCTCAGTGGGGGGTCAGCCGGCAGGATTCCACAGAATCTGCAGCAACATTTCTCCCTGGATGCTAGTCGCTTCTCGGTGGTGCCCCGACGTCTGTAGCCACGGGGCGGGCCGCACGGATCAGTAAGCCCAGATCTCCGGTTGCATATTTGGCTCGCGTTTGAGACTCAATTACCGGACCTCGTTGGTGGAAATCATTCTTTTAGGTTTTGGTGCACACCCATTTTTCTGTAAGATCCTAACAAGATAGTCTTTTGTCATTCTAACTCGTTATTTACCTGCAATGTGGCGTGGTACACTGGGTGTGATGCACTCTATTCGCGTTCAACTTGCAATGTCGAAATATTAGGTTTTGTATGCACCATTTACTGAAGATAGTTTTCAGTACTAGGCAACCAATATGTATTTCAGGTTGATGAATATTTCTGAGAATTATCTTTTGAAAAGTTGATTATAAATCCACATTCATGATATGAATGAATTTGGGGAGTGCACAATAAGGCACATATATTTCATATTTTGAAAAATCTTGAGAGTATATATATATATATATATATATATATATATATATATATATATACACAGAGAGACATTACAATGTAGCATTATGCATGCCAACCGAAATTTATCGTGAAATACATATCATCCAGATATCCAAAAATATTAATTTTACTGAACATGGATTTATGCATAATGTTGTTCAAATAGGAGGCTCAGCCATAGGTTGAATTTTCAGTTTCAACAGCGTTTAGGAGGAGTGATATCTTCTCACAATTTGTATCTGCCAAGTCAGCCACCTCACAAAAATGTACGTGTGATACTAGGTAGGATTCTATATATGCATATAAAAATACCTTTGCTGACTAGGCTACAGAGAAAGGGAGACATAAATTCACATGTTTGTTAACTTTAAAAACACATGGAGAACTATTTCAACAAAAAAATTGACTAGATTTATAACTCCTACACTATATAATGCAAAAGGCAAGTCCAAGAATACCAAACATGCCTCCTCTTAACTGCTTGTATTTCTATTCTGATTGGGTTATTATTCTCCATGATATTACGATTAGTAGTCAGAGTCTAGTAGGGTAGGGGTTAGTGTCAGGGATTCAGTATTTCAAATGGAAAATTGGAAAATGAATCCAATGTGTATGCAAATATGTGCTACACAAAAATGTTCCCACTCTCATCAAGAACTATGGCTTGACATTACTTTTGCCCCAAGTAAGACACAATTAGAGGAGAAGTGTTAGAAAATCTGTGAATACATATCTGGAATGGAATATGCTCAGTAGTTCACAACACTGGAGGTGGTAGAGGAGTTCCCAAAAGTAAGGGATAGGGTAAACACTCCACAAACATGGAGCTCTGCTGGCCTAAAGACTTCTTGAAGAACTGCCTCTGAGGTTGGGCACCTGAAAAATATGTTGTTTTCTGGAGCTTTAGCTTCATTTGTAGTGAGACCATCAAAGCTGGGTCTACATCTATGTGACCTGGAGGACATGGTTTCTTATTTTCCAGTGAAGATGAGGCAGCAGTGCTGAATTTGCTCTTTGTAGGTAAACTGTGACCACTGGGGACTAAGTGTCTCCCCATGTGGACTGTGAAGCCATTTGGTCATCCTCCAAATTTCATGGTGTTTCTTGCTGCTGCACTGGGAGTTTGCTATTTGATTCAAAAATGCAAGGAGTTCTAGTGGGTCACAGTGCTGGAGGGAGTTCTGTCACATGTGGTGGGTCAGTTTCAGCAGGAGAATGCACCAAACGTACTTCTAGCCCACATATATTGCCCCATTGACCATAGCAACTTGATTCTGAACATTGCCCTGAAATCTCTCAGTATTACAAGATGCCTTTATATAGAAGGGACTGCTTCCTGCACCATGTCTGTCACAAGCCATTTGGAAGCCAATGGAAGATCCACAGGCCCCACCACAGATGTTTTATCACACACCTGACCACCACGGCTCTAGGCCCACTACTCAGCAGGCTCCAACTTATTGACATCTCTGTTCTACACGATTTTCATGAAACCGAGTCAATCAAAGCACTGTCTGGTATACTCATGATCAGCAACAGGACATCCAAAGGTCCTCCATTGCCACCTGGTCATGGGAATTTCAAAAATTTTATGGTATTTTTGTAGCCATTTTTCAATTTAGAGGAAGCACATTTCAATGAAAGCTTTGGAGAATTCTCACAGGCAAGGCTTCTCAAAACGTGGCCAAATGGTCACATGAAGCCAGTCCCATTGTGGTCTTCAATGAGGTCCATGTGTGTTTCGACTCTCAAATATGGCTGACAAGTCTTTCAGAATAAAATCACGTGATATCTTGGCTGTGATTCCCAGTGCTCTGTTGAAAGCCACCCTGGGCCTAGATCTCAGTTTTCAAGGGGGACTCTCATGCATGGCCTCCTAAAATCCTAACACAATTCATGGCAATAATTCTCTGAGTTCAGTTCCAGAACTCAGTCTCTAAGGGGAATCACACCAGAGTTCATGTAAAGGTGGACCCAGTCATCTCTTCCAAACAACAAAACAAATGGCCACAATTAAAACCAAAACACTCCCACATGGCCCTCATGATCTTTCATATAGACACTCATCATAACCTCTGGCTTGATGTTTCCATGAGGGGCGAAACCCAAGACAGTCTCCAAAATAATCTCCCTTGCCCCTTAATGGCCTAAAATCAGGGTTGCCTGGACACACTTCCTGTGAACTAGGAGTGATCAAATAGGCCTGCTGTTAATACTTCTCTGCTTCTCCAATTTGAGGCCTACTGACTATGGGGTTTATTTTTTTATGTGAATTGGAGTCATTATAAAACCCAAGCACATATCGGCTAGCTTCTGCAGGGCTGTGAAGAAATCATTTGACCCAAAGGATCCCTATTCTCACTTGATGGAGGTCAGGAACCTAAAAGAGGAAGGGGAGAGACTTCATCCACAATGACTGCTCTTTTGGCCATTTTGGTTTTGAATGCACACATGGGATCATTCTTAAGATACATCAGGTGGTGAGAATCTAAGCCATTGCCTCAAACAGGGCCAAGAGGCTGATTCAGACACATCCCTTTTCAAAGCAATTAAGCAAAGAGCCACAGGTGATGACCATTCATTTCCATTTGAAACCTGTTTTCTTCAGGCTTCACAAAGGGGTGGCCTGAAACAAAGACCTTCCTGACATTCAGGGCAACAGAACAATAGGTAAGCAAAGCAGGGTTTCTCCACTGAGACTTTATTGGTCACACTGATATCTGAGTTTTCTGAGATGCTCGCCATTCCCTTCAGCTATCCAGTACATGGCCATGTAACAGGGTTTGGAAGTGGTACATATATTGGACACAAAACCATGAGCCTATTCTGTAGAGTGGCCAGAATTCAGGAAGAACGCACGAACTTTGGAAGATAGCGCGTGTTGCCCATCTATAAGGCAAGCCAAAATCCATTCATCAATTTGGCAGAATAAATGATGGGAAGCTTTCTACTAGACAGGACACATCAATTGATGCATTATCTTTTCTAATGTCTACAACCATGGACACAGTGGGATACACAGACATAGAAACACTCGCCTTGTCAAATGACTTACTAGAAACAGTTCACTCAAAACCAAACAAACCGCCTTTTCTATCTATTCTCAGAATATGAGGCAAATCCACAAACACACAGCGACACCCACAGAGGCACCTCCTTCCTCAAAGTAGGTCTGTGACTATCCAGAGTGTCCTCTGACTGGTGGGCCATAGTATGTTCCCCCGAAATGGCCTGTCCTGTCTCAGATCTGGTCTCTTTAACCAACTCTGTGAAGATGTCAGGAGCCACTGGTGAACCACTATCTGCTGTCTCAGGAAAGGCCCCTCTTTAGAGCTTTTCTGGCTTTTGGCCATTCTCATATCAGTAGGTACCAAGAAAGACTGACTCTGTCCTTGGTATATCCAAACAAGTGAGAACACTGGGACTGGGACTGGGACAGGCTCTGGGTGCCTGTCTTCCTGCATCCCAAGTTCTTAGAGTTCCATCACCAAGGAAGTGAGGTGAGGTCACTTCCTTCAGGAACTGAATGAGGTTACTGCCTTAGCAACAACTTTGTCCTAACAGTTGCTTCCAAGGGTCCCATGAGATGGAGGCTGCCCCTACGTCCTGTGACACTTTCACAAGTTAGAATGTATATCAACCATAGGCACCCGGGACCAGCTCAACAAACAGGACTGTTTGAGTCCATATTCTAATTGGTGGCACTAGAGCAGATTATGCTTAGTGAATCTAGCCAATCCCTAAAAAACAAATACCAAATGTCTTCTTTGATATAATGAGAGCAACTAAGAATAGAGCAGGGAGGAAGAGCAGGAAGAAAAGATTAACATTAAACAGAGACATGAGGTGGGAGGGAAAGAGAGAGAAAAGGGGAATTGCATGGAAATGGAGGGAGACCCTCATTGTTATACTAAATTACATATTAGAGGTTGTGAATGGAATAGGAAAATAAATAAGGTGAGAAATGAATTACAGTAGATGGGGTGGACAGAGAAGATGGGAGGGAAGGGGAGGGGGGATAGTAGAGGATAGGAACGGTAGCAGAATACAACAATTACTAGTATGGAATTATGTAAAAATGTGGATGTGTAACCGATGTGATTCTTCAATCTGTATCTGGGGTAAAAATGGGAGTTCATAAATCACTTGAAGCTAATGTATGCTAATGTATGAATATGTTATGTCAAAAGATTTGTAAGGTTTTGAACAACCAATAATAAAAAAAAGAACAGAGAGGCTGATTCAGTAACAACCTTTCATCCTGACCACGTTGTTTGCCATGGAAGTTGACTTTTGCTCTCTCAGGTCCTTCAGTGGTGCCTATATCTTCTCCAGGGATCACTTCTGCATGAAACTTTGAGTTTTTCAACAGGTGGAAGATTCCCTACATTCCTCTATTTTAGGACCAACACTGTCCCTGCTCTTCTGTAAAGTTAGATTGAGGGAACAGTGTATGGTTTCGCTTAATAACAGGTTTGATTTGGGTTAGGAATCATTCTGCTTGATGAATAATGGTATTGGGAACCTGTGATATTTATAAGAATATATAGGTGAAATATAAGTATGAAAACAGAAATCTAGGAAAGATTGGAATCCCACAAGGGCATTGCGCTCTTGATTGGGATACTTAGCTTTGATACATGTTCTGCATAGATGTTTCAGATAAATCAATAATCAATGGCATAGGACCTTGTACCTTGGATGATTGAATGTAGAAGTGAGTATCCACTCAAACTGGGATAGTCGGTAGGATTAGGAAGATATTCTGTAGGTTTCAGAAGAAGAGTGAGTACAGGAATTGTAACAAAAGTTCTTTAGCAATAGGGTATCACATAGACAGTGAATGTAAATGTCAGCACATGTGAAGTGTTAGTCAAAATTGTGAACTGGTGAAAATATTTAGGAAAGCAGACATCAATAGAGACATTAGGAAATCAGGCAAATGAAAAAGTGAGTGATAGGATTAGACATTTGCAACAGGGCTGAGGTTGAATATATAGTCTTAGGAAGAAACAAATATGTTGTCATAAATAGGATTGACATTTGAGAGCATTAGGCAACCTGGACATGAATGTTTTTAGTAATCCATGCTCACTTTCCATTTAGGCTTTGGTACAATCATAAGTGTGACCTCTGCTTTTTGTGTCCAGAATATTACTGTGATAAATGCATACGTAGATCAGGTGACATGAGTATTTCTTCCACCATTTCTGGGAGCAACATTTTGAAGACGAATAAATTAGTATTGGGGTTACAAATAGATGTACCCTGTGTCTATGAATGTAGAGATAATGCATGAATAGACCATACTGTGAATAAATATTATAATTGGTTCCAACTTTAAATAAAGGATTGAATTGATATCTGAATATATACAGAAAATCTTATATTGATATACAATTATTCATTCCAACCAGTAATACATCTAATGGTCATATTAGGGTTATGTTTTATCATGAAGAGTGTGTGAGTTTTGCTTCAAAATGATTATGGAAATCAAAAATAATGTGTTTGAAATGAAGTCTCATGAAAAGACCAGTCAAGAAACCTGGAGGAATACATGTGTTCTGAATCAGTAAATGATTGAAAGTGAATCAAATGCCTATAAATTTGTGAACTTATGGATGAAATATATGTCCTATGATGTTCGTAAACTGTAGAAATTCTATTGTACCAGTGTTGAATAAAATGAACTTCAAAATACACATCATGTCCCATAGGAATCTACTGGCATTGATGTTAAACAGGGTCAGTTAATGTAGAAATATTAGGATTGTATGCACCATTCACTGAAGTTAGTTTTCAGTAATAGGAAACAAATATGTATTTCAGGTGGATGAATATTTCTGAGAATAATCTTGTGAAATGTTGATTACAAATCCACATACATGAACATGAATGAAATTAGGTAGTGTATATAAGACACATATATTTATGAACATGAATGAATTTAGGTAGTGTATATAAGACACATATATTTTATATTTGGAAAAATTTGGAGAGTATATATATATATATATGTGTATATATATATATATATATATTAAAAACACACACAGACAATAAAATGTAGCAATATATATGCTAATCGAAATCCTTCATGAAATGTACATCAGCCACAGATGCAAAAATATTTATTTTACGGAACATCGGTTTATGTATAATGTTATTCTACTAGGAGGCTCACCCATAGGTTGAATTTTCAGTTCCAACAGAGTTTAGGAGGAGTGATCTCTTCTCACATTTTGTATTTGCCAAGTCAGACACCTCAGAAGAATATACGTGTGATACCAGGTAAGATTCTATATGTGCATATAAAAATACATGTGCTTAATTGGCTACAGAGAAAGGGAGACAGGTATTCACATATTTGTTAACTTTAAAAACATGTGGAGAACTATTTCAGTTAAAAATTAGCTAGATTTATAACACCTACCCTATATCATTCAAAAGGCAAGTCCAACTATACACCATGCCTCCTCTGTACTGCTTGTATTTCCATTCTGTTTGGATTATTTTTCTCCATCATATTAGGATTAGTAGTCAGAGTCTAGTAGGTTATGGTTTAGTGTCAGGTGTCTGGGCCGGCTGGACACTTCAACGTGGGCGTTGAACCTTGTTGGGGAGGAATGAAGGGACAAGAGTGATGAGAGAAGACAGCAAGACAACAGTTCTGATCATGCTGAAAACTTTTATAGTTCTCACAGTGTATTTATATGCTGCGGATGAGAAAGCTCTCTTATCGGCAGTTGCTGGATGTCTTCACAGGGTGAGATAACCTCATGATATTTTAGGAAGACGGATAGCCGCAGGATGTCTCAGGGTGATAGATGGCTGCGGGATGTCTCCCAGGCAGGAAATCTCGCAGGGGTCTATTTCTTGTAAGTGTCAGGCTATTCTTTGAAGGAGAACTTCCTTCTAGCCCCTGACATCTTCCCCCTTTCTTATATAAAATATTTGACTATACCTTACAGGCCAATGTTTTAGGGGGTTATAGAGTCTCTGTTTCTCTAACAGGCCTTAGAATATCTCCTGATCTGATCGAGCATGTTTACTAGGAGATTTCATGGTGGCCTAGGCATGTTTTTTAAGGAGACGGCTTTGAGGGGGAAGCATGCCAACTGCCATGCACCAGAGCGTGTCACTCAGAAGACTTGGGTTTTGGGAACCATGGATCCATCCTCCTGCAGTCCTTCCTGCACCCTCTGTTATTATGGCCTAACGTCCTCACTCCATGGGTGCGTCCTCCCCCAAACAGAGGGGCCCATGGAGGACGAACCCTTATGGCAAGGGCAGAAGATGGTTGGTCAGAGCTGTTACTTAGAGTTTTATATAAGAAAGCGAGATCTGTGGGCATGTAACCTTAAGAAATAAGCTTGTGAGGAGGGTAGAACATCCTTTTAAATGTTGGCAGCACGGTCTTCCATATCCAGGCGATGATAGTGGACCTGTAGGGGCTTAGAGGCCAAAATATTAATCTGTTCTTTAATAAATTGTAACAGCCTGTTTATAATGCAGGGTCCTAGGGACACCATTAAAAGTAAACCCAACAAAGGGCCTAATAGGGGAAGAAGATAGGGCAGAAATCCATTAAGCCCAGTCCAGAGGGGATTTTCAAATATTTCCCTTCGTCTCTTTTCTAGATCTTCTTGAAGCTGCTTAATTTTAGTGCATACTATGCCAGAATTATTGGCATAAATGCAGCATCGTTCCCCTAAGGCCAAGCAAATACCTCCCTGGTTAGCTGTCAGCAAATTTAAGCCTCGTCTTTTTTGAAGGAACACTTCTGCCAGGGAGTCTATTTGGTCCTGCAAATCTTTAATGGTTCATGATAGAGTTTTTATCAGTTGTTACTGATAGAGTTTATGATTTGTTGAGACAGGCGATGGTAAGAGTGAATAGACGTGCCTAAGCCAGTGTACCTGTGCCCACAGGAACTGTTATTCCAAGGCTGGCAGATTGTTGGCTGCATCTGAAAAAGAAGAAATTTTGTCCTCATAAGGAGTCCCTCTGTCCCTGTTTTGAGGTAAGTCATTAACCTGTTTAACCAGGAGTTCTGGTAACCATCTTGGGGCTGTTTGATCTTGGTCCAAAACATAAGCTGAGCCTCCTCCCCAGATGAGGACAGGATCTGGGCCTTTTTATTTATTTGTAAGGGGATTGTGTCACATAACAGGTGGGCGAACAGAATTGGACGAGGGATGGCAGTGTCTGTCTGCTGCCGAATGGCCTTCATTGTCTAGGGTAAGAAAAATAAGGGCAAATAATGCATTGTTAAGGCGATGCCTGGGTGTGGTAAATACAAGGGAGGAAGCCTTAAGGAGGGTTAGCCAAGTTTTTAAGGTAAGGTGGGCAAGTTCCACAATGCCTTGCCCCTGAGGGTTGTATGGAATTCCAGGAGTATGACAAATTTGCAAGGTAGCACAAAACTGTTTAAACTTGGCAATGGTATATGTAGGATAAATATCTGTTTTAATATGTATTGGTTTACCCATAACAGAAAAGGCTGAAACAAGATGAGAAAGGACATCTTTGGTAGCCTCTCCAGAATGTGGTGATGCAAAAATAAAGCCGCTGAAGGTATCTACAGAAATGTGTATATATATTTGGCTATTACAAATTCAAGAAAATGAGTAACATCCATTTGCCAAAACTGATCGGGCAGTAATCCTCGGGGGTTAACTCCCAAGTGTTGAATGGGGAGGGAGACAGCGCAACTAGGGCATGCTTTTACTATTTCTCGTGCCTGTTGCCTGGTAATTTTACAAAGTAATCAAAGGCTCTGGAAATTTAAATGGTGTAGATTGTGTAACTCCGTGGCCTTTTGAATGGAGCCAACAAAAATTGGAAAGATGGAACGAGTTGCTGCATCAGCTTGGGCATTACCTTGAATTAGAGGGCTGGAAAGATCAGAGTGTGCCCTTATGTGTCCTAAGAAAAATGGGTGTTGTCTGACCTGAATTAGCTGCTGAAGCTGGTGAAACAGAAAGGCCGCATTGTTAGAAGCCTTAATGGGGGGTGAAATCACCAGCAGGTGCACAGAATGAGCAATGTAGCCACTGTCTTTATAAATATTAACAGGATTATAAAAAATGTTATAAAAACTTGTGTTATGTCAAACAATTCCACAAACTGTGGTGACTGATAGACAGTATCAAAGGTGGTAGGCTGGTTATTGACAACAAAGACCGCTCGGCCATTACAGGAACCGTCTGTAAAGACAGTAAGGGCTTGAGGAATGGGAGCATTTTGAGTAATTTCAGGAAAAGTAAATGGATGTAACTGGACAAAATGTAAAGGGGGGTCATTGGGGAGGTGGTGATCAATTGTTCCCAAAAGCCTGATAGGGAAATACCTCATTCATCCCTTGTCTCTAGTAAAAATTTGGTTTGGTCCTTAGTATATGGAATAAAAATATTATCAGGGTCTTTGCCAAAATGTTGTAGAGAAATCAAATGACCTTTAAAAATAATAGAAGCTACCTGAGCAAGATAAACAGTAATAACCTTCGAGGATTTGGTGGGTAAATGGACCCAAAACAAGGGGCAGTCTTTATTTTTAAAATGTGGATCTCGCTGCCAAAATATTCCTGTGGGTGTATGAGGAGTGTGTAAAATAACCAGAACCAGAGGAAGGTTATAAGAAATTTGCATAACAAATTGTTGGGCAATGGCTTCTGTGACTTGGTTTATTGCCTGTCATGCCTTGGGAGTAAGATTTTGAGGGGAGGAGGGGTGGGAATTACCTCTCAAAATATCATTAAGGGTCAAAAGTACACAAGTGCATAATTTTAAATATGTTATTAGTCATTGAATATGCCTCAGTAATTTCTGAAAATCTTTAAGGGTGTGAAGATGGTCCACACGTCCTTGTATTTTAGAAATTTGGATCTGATTTCTGTAGAATTTTAAGGCCCAAACTTTTATAAGAGTCCTGTGTTTGAACCTTATTAGGAGCTATCTGTAGTCCCAAGGTAGTGAGGATTTTGTAAAAGTCCAAGTAACAATTATTAAGATCATGGGTATTAGGTGCAGCAATTAACAAATCATCCATATAATGTAAAATATAAATTTGTGGCCCTCGCTCTCTCACAGGGTCTACTTCTTGAGCAAGGTATTTTTGGCAAAGAGTAGGCATGTTGGCCATACCTTGGGGAAGAACCTTCCATTGAAGTCTCTGCATAGGGCCCTAAATATTAATGCAAGAAGACTAAAGGCAAAATAGGGTCTATCCACAGGTTGCAAAGGAATGGTAAAAAAGCAATCTTTTAAGTCCATAACCATTTAACAATAGTTTTTGGAAATAGCCACTGGTGTGGGAATGTCTGGCTGTAGTGCTCCCATCGGGAGTATAACTTTATTAATCTAACACAAATCTTGTAAAAGGCGCCACTTGCCTGATTTTTTCTTGATAACAAAAATAGGAGTGTACGATGGTGAGGTTGAGGGCTCTACATGGCGGGCTGCCAGCTGTTCCTTCACTAACATGGAGGCAGCCTCCAAATTTTCTTGGGTAAGGGGCCACTGATCCACCCACACAAGAGTCTGAGTCTCCCAAATAATTTTATCTCCATGGGAACAGGAGGGTCAGGAACCGACACTAAAAATCCAAATATCCAAGTCCATATGTATTTTTTTTTATGGGTTGTATAGGCTCCACCAGTCCTTGTCTCAGCCTCCCAAGGCCTGTACCAGGGACAAAATTCATACGGAGCATTTGATGAGTCACCATGGAATTGGGACTGGCAAGAATAACTTCTATTTGACTCAAAATATCTCCAACCCATAGGTAAACAGGGAGGTCAGGAACAACGAAAGAAGTGACAGTTCCCTTATTACCCTCTTTATCAGTCCAGCTAAGAGCAGTAGAGCTGACCAGAGGATTTTTTGACTTTCCTATCCCTTTAAGGTCAGTCAAGGATGGGGTGAGGGGCCAACCTGATCGCCAGTATTTTTGAGAAATAATTGTCGCATCAGCTCCAGTAACTACAATTGCTTGGTATTCCTTTCCTTCAATAAGTAAGGTAAGGGTGTGTCTAATATGAGAAATGGGATGAACCCAATGTACCTCAGAGGAGCCCAAGGAGGCAGTCCCCCACAGTAGGTTTGGGAGGTGGAAATGCCCCTTAATCTAAGAAAAGAAGTATTAATTGTGCAAGACTTTTTCCTCCTGGGATGGCCGCAACTCTATTAATAACTGTGGCCAGTATTTTTATTTCTCCAGTAAAATCATTATCATTAATGCCAGGGAAGACCTGAACACTTTGTAAGGTAGTAGAGGCACTTCCAAGAATAAGGGCACACGTATGAGATGGAGGGGCACCCATAATTCCAGTTGGTATTATCTGGGGCCCTTGCATTGAGTCTAATATTGTATCAGTGGTGGCACAGAGGTCCAATCCTGCACTGCCTGGAGTGGGTAGTTGGAGGGAGCCAATTGTGGAGAAGGATTTTGAGGTAGGTTGGGAGTTTGGGAGGAAACAAACCTCATTGCCCCAGGGAGTTTCCTGAGAAGTAGGAAGAAATAGGCTGTCTGAGGGCATTTGTCATTGATCTACACTCACTGGCCCAGTGATGACCTTTACCATATCAAGGACAAAGTGTAGCTGGGGTCGGTTTAGCTCCAGTTTGAGGAGACACTATTCTTACTCTTTGTTTGCCTGTCGGACACCTGCATGCAAAATGGCCTGGTTGTTTACAAGTAAAGCAAGTACTTGAGCCAGTATTGTAAAAGGCCTTGGTAAATGCGGCACTAATTTGAGACCCATGGCATGGGCTGCACCCACGCCTGCACAGATTCTAATAAAGTCAGAAAGTTTCCCTTTATCCTTATGATGTCGAAGAACATCCTGACATGCCGGGTTGACATTTTCAAAGGCAAGATGTTTTACAAAGGTGCTTTCGCTTTCGCTTGGTCCAAGCAAGCATTCCACAGCTATGTAAAGCCGGGGAACAAAGTCGCTATAAGGCTCGTCGGGCCCTTGTCGAGTTCTTGCCAGGGAAGTGATAGCCGAGGCCCTTTCAGGGAGGCGTCTCCAAGCAACTAAGCCAGCCATCTAAATCTGCGCAAAAAGTCCAGCAGGGAAACGTGCCCGTTTAGTTTTAGTGTCAAAAGTTGCATTGCCCACTAGCTTAACATAAGTCCAGGATTTAGAGGAGGCCTTTGTTAATTTTTTTTGAGTAGTTTCTGACAGGGCTCTTTGAAATCTGCATTCCATAGCAGGAAGTCTCTGGCACTGAGGGCAGCTAGGTCTAAAAATTTCCAATCATTGGGAGTAAGAAATTGTGTGCTGCAGCTTTCTAATAAAGCCAACGTATAGGGCACAGTGGGGCCATAGTGAGCACAAGCCTTATTAAGTTTTTCAAGAAAATGGAGGCTAAATTTTTTGTAGACACTCTGGGTTCCTTCCTGCCTAGGGGTGAACTCCTCATCCTCTAAGTCCTGATCTCCTTGATCCATTTCCCCCGCTTCCTCCTCTTTTTCCTCTTCTAAGTCTTTGACCTCAGCCTGGGCAGGCTTATCTATCTGACTGGTGGTGACTGGAAGGCGAGCACAGGCCGATGGAGCGGCCTCGCGTTTGTATTAGACCACTGTGGGTCAGCTTGTGTTGACTCCATTCCTAAGGCTAATGAAGAGAGCTCAGAGTCAAGGGATCTTTATTCTTTTAAAAATTGGATCTGTTCCCGTCCATGTTGGAGAGACTCTCTCAAGGGAGCCAGGTTAGGCAAGGGAAGTGGGGAAAAAATATCTGGGGGGACATTTGGCCCCTGAAGGGCCAGAGCACAAAAGGCAGGAGGGATATAGGAGGGAGGGGAATGTGTAAGTCCTATAGTCTGTGGCAGTGTCCTGAGATTTGGAGAGTCTTCTGAATGGTAGTGAGCTGCTTCCTTCTCCAAGGTAGCCTCCTCCCCAGGGGTCAATGTTTCTCCGGGATTTAAAACTGCATAAAGGCGGTTGGAAACCATTGGAGCCTTATTCATTAGGGTGGGATTTTGAGGAAGATCAGGAAGGTTCCCAGGGTCCTCGGGAGACTAAGAAGGGTCTATGTCTATACTAACTCATGGGCATGCCGAGAAGAGACGAGAGGTCTTTTGCATAGTCTCTTCCCCAATCCTGACAAGTATTAAGGTACCATTGTCAAAGGGTGAACTTTTAAGAATTTCACTAATTTATTTCCAGAAAGAAAAGGTAGGAACAGGCACTTTTTCTGGGCCAAAGGATTCATAATAATCTTTTAAAATGTCTCCTACTCTAAGCCATCTTTTACCATCAATGGTACCTTCAAGGGGAAACCATGGAAAAAATTCTTCGATGTATGAAAAGAAAAATATTAAGTCATTTTTCTTAACACGTGCCCCCCATGTATTTAAGGATTCCTTGTGGCCTGACAAAAACAAATCATGTGACGAAACTGCTTGTCCCATGGTGGGTCACTCACTGTGCGTCATCCCCACTCTCCTCCTGGATCTGTCTCTCAGTGGTGTCTGCTGAGGCAATCGCGAGCTCCACTTGTCCAAATCTTCCAGGAGGACAGGGTTCCCCCTCAGTCAAAGGCTCGAGCCCCAGTCGTTGGGCTTCAGTTGTCCTGGCCTGCAGGACACATCAACGTGGGTAGCAAACCTAGATGGGGAGGAATGAAGGGACAAGAGACACGAGAGATGACAGCAAGACAAAAGTTCTGATCAAGCTGCAAACTTTTATTGTTCACACAGAGGAATTTATATGCTGGAGATTTGCAAGCTCTCTTATCAGCAGTTCCTGGATGTCTTCACAAGGTGAGATAACCTCAGGATATTTCAGGAAGACAGATGGCCACAGGATGTCTCAGGAACACAGATGACTACAGGATGTCTCCCAGACAGGATGTCTCCCTGGGGGCTGTTTCTTGTAAGTGTCAGGCTATTCTTTGAAGGAGAATTCCTTCTACCCCTTACAGTCAGGGATTCAATATTTCAAATGGAAAATTGGAGAAAGAATCCAATGTGTATGCAAATATGTGCTACCCAAAAATCTTCCCACTCTCATCCAGAACAATCCCTTGACATTACCTTCACCTCAAGTAAGACACAATTAGAGGAGAAGAGTTAGAAAATCTGTGAATACACATCAAGAATGGAAAATGCTCAGGAGTTCACAACCTTGGAGGTGGTAGAGGAGTTTCCAAATGTAAGGGAGAGGGTGAAACTCCACAAACATGGAGCTCTGCTAGACTAAAGACTTTTTGAGAAACTGCCTATGAGGTTGGGCACTTGAAATATATGTTGTTGTCAGGAGCTTTAGCTCCCTTTGTAGTGAGACCATCAAGCTGGGTCTGCATGTATGTGACCTGGAGGACATGGTTTCTTATTTTCCAAAGGACATGAGGCAGCAGTGCTGAATTCTCTCTTTGTAGGTAAACTGTTGTCACTGAGTGCTAAGTGTCTTCCAGTTTGGAAGCCATTTGCTCATCCTCCACTTTTTGTTGTGTTTCTTGCAGCTGCACTGGGAGTTTGGTATTTGCTTCATGAAATACGAAGAGTTCAACTGGGACACAGTACTGGAGGGAGTTCTGTCACATGTGATGGGTAAGGGTCTGCGGGAGAATGCACCAACCAGGCTTCTATCCCACATAGCTTGCCCCCTTCACCATAGCAATCTGATTCTAAACATTGCACTGAAACCTCTCCATATAACAACATACCTTTACATACAAGGGTCTGGGGGCTGCACCATGTCAGTCACAAACCATTTGAAAGCCAATGGCAGATCCACATCACCCAACCACAAATGTTTTAACACACACCTTCACACCACTTCTCTAGGCCGACTACTCAGCAGGGTCCAAATTACTGCCATCTCTGTTCTACACCATTTTTATGAAACCCAATCAAACAGGCACTGTCTGGTATACTCGTGATCATCAATAGAACATCCAAAGATTCTACAGTGCGAAGTGGTCATGGGAATTTCAAAAATTTCATGGTAATTATCAGACATTTTTCAAGGATGAAGTTGGAGGCACTGTGGGTTTCAATTCATTCAGGAACCATTAAATGGAGAGGAAGCTCATTTCATTGAAAATTCTGGAGAATTCTAACAGGCAAGGCTTCCCAAAGACAGGCAAAAAGGTCACATAAAGCCAGGCGTTTGAGGTCTACAATGTGTGGTCCATGTGTGTTTTGACTTGCAACTATGGCTGCCAATTCTTTAAGAATAAAATTATGTGATATTCTTCCTGAGATTCCCAGTGCTCTGTGGAAAGCCACCCTGGGCCTAGATCTCAGTTTCCAAGGGCAACTCTCATGTGTGGCATCCTAAAATCCCAACACAATACATGTCAATACTTCTTTGAGGTCCATTCCAAAACTCAGTCTCTAAGGGGAATCACACCAGTGTTCAAGACCAGGTGGACCCATCATCTTTTCCAACAGCCACAAAAATGACCACAATTAAAACCAAAACACTTCCACATGGCCCTCATCTTCTTTCATATCGACACTCATCATAACCTCAGGCTGTAGTTTTTCATGAGGGGCACAGCCAAGGACAGTATCCAAAATAAGGTCCCTTGCCCACATTTGCCTAAAGTCAATGTGGCTGGGAAACCCTTCTAGTGAACCAGGAGTGATCAAAGAGGCCTGCCCTTAATACTGCTCTGATTCTCCATTTTGAGGCCTAATGAATGTGGGATTTAGATTCTTTATGTTAATTGGAGTCATGAGAAACCTATGAACGTATGATCTAGTCTCTGCAGGGCTTTGAAGAACTCATTGGACCCAAAGGATCCCTATTCTCATAGATGGACGTCAGGAACCTTACAGAGGAAGGTGAGAGACTTCATCCACAATGACTGCTCTTTTGGCTCTTTTGGTTTTGGATGCAAACGTGGGATGCTTCTTTAGATCCATCAGGTGCTAAGAATCTAAGCCATAGCCTCATACAGGGCCAAGAGGCTGATTCAGACACATCCCTTTCCAAAGCAATTAAGCAAGGAGCCACAGATGATGCCCATTCATTTCCATTTGAAAACTCTTTTCTTCAGGCTTCCCAAAGGGGTGGCCTGAGGCAAAAAACTTCCTGACATTCAGAGCAACAGAACAATAGGTAATTAAAAGTACCAAAGCAGGGTTTCTTCACTGAGACTTGTCAGAAGCCAGTGGTGAGCCACTATCTCTTTTCTCATACAAGCCCCCTCTTCAGAGCTTTCCTGGCATATGGCCATTCTCACATCTGTAGATACCAAGATAGGCTGACTCTGTCCTTGGTAATTCAAAACTAGTGACACCACTGGGCGTGGGACTGGGACTGGCTCTGTGTGCCTGGCTTCCTGGATGCCAATTTCCATCACCGAGGAAGTGAGGTGAGGTCACTTCCTTCAGGATCTGAATGAGGTCACTGCCTTGGCAACCACTTTGTCCTAACAGTTGCTTCCAAGGGTCCCATGAGATGGAGGCTTCCCCTACTTAATGTGACAATTTCACAAGTTAAAATGGTATATCAACCATTGGCACCCGGGAACAGCTCTCCATACAGGCCTGATTTGGTCCATCTTCTCTACATTAAGAAGAGAGAAGCTGATTAAGACACAACCCTACATCCTGACCAGGTTGTTTGCCATGGAAGATGACTTGTGGTCTCTCAGGTCCTTCATAGCTGCCTACATATTCTCCAGGGATACTTTCAGCATGGACCTTTGAAGTTCTCAGCAGGTAGAGGATCCCTACATTTCAGTATTATACGACCACCTCTGTCCCTGCTCTTCTGTAAAGTAAGATTGAGGGAACACTGTATGTTTAGGGTTAATAACAGGTTCAATTTGGATTAGGAATCATTTTCTGGATGAATAATGGTATTGGCAACCTGCGAAATTTATAAGAATATAGAGGTGAACTGTGTGTATGAAAATAGAAATCCAAGTAAGATTGGAAGCCCAGAAGTGCATTGGGCCCTTGATTGTGATACTGAGCATTGAATTACATTCTGCACAGATGTCTCAGATAAATTGATATACAATGGCATAGGACATTGTACCTTGGATGATTGAATGTAGAAGCGAACATCCAGTCAAAAAGGGATAGTCAGTAGGAATAGGAAGATAGTAGGTAGGTATAGGAAGAAGGGTGAGTGTATGATTTGGAACAAAATTTCTTTAGCAACAGGGTTTCGGATAGAAAATGAATTTAAATGTCAGCACATCTGAAGAGTCTGTCACAATGATGAAGTGGGAAAAATATGTAGGTAAGCAGATATCAATAGAGACATTATGAAATCAGGGTTGAGTTTGAATATGCAATCTTAGGAAGAAACAAATATGTAGTCATCAATAGGATTGACATTTGAGAGCATAAGTAATCTTGGACATGGATGATTTTAGTAATCCATGTTAATTTTCCATTTTGGCTTTGGTACAATCATAAATGTGAACTTTGAATTTAGTGTCCAGAATATTTCTGTGAATAAATGTATATGTAGATCAGGTGACATGAGTATTTCTTCCACCATTTCTGGGAGCAATATTGACTGACTGCTTCTGATTGATAGGTACAGATTCTTTATGTGAATTGGAATCATGAGAAACCCAAGCACCTCTTCAGGGATTGAAGAACTCATATGACCCAAAGGATCCCTATTCTCAATTGATGGAGGTCAGGAATCTAACAGAGGAAGGGAAGATACTTCATCCAAAATGACTGAACTTTTTGCCATTTTGGTTTTGGATGCACACATGGGATCTTTCTTTAGATCCATCAGGTGCTGAGAATCTAAGTCACAGCCTCACACAGGGCCAAGAGGCTGATTCAGACACATCCCTTTCCAAAGAAATTTAGCAAAGAGCCATAGGTGATGCCCATTCATTTCCATTTGAAAACTGTTTTCTTCAGGCTTTACAAAGGGTTAGCCTGAGGTAAAGAACTTCCTGACATTCAGGGCAACAGAAAAATAGGTAAGCAAAAGGCCCAAAGCAGGGTTTCTGCACTGAGACTTTCCTGGTCACACTGTCCCTACTCTTCTGTAAAGTTAGATTGAGGGAACAGTGTATGGTTAGGGTTAATAACACGTTCGATTTGGGTTAGGAATCATTCTGCAGGATGAATATTCGTACTGGGAATCTGCAATAATTACAAGAATATATAGGTAAAATAAAAGTATGAAAACAGAAATCTAGGCAAGATTTGAAGCTCAGATGGGCATTGGGCCCTTGAGTGGGTTACTTAGCTTTGAATTATGTTCTGCACAGATGTCTCAGATAAATCGATATACAATGACATAGGACCTTGTACCTTGGATGATTGAAAGTTGAAGAGAACATCCAGTCACAAAGGGAAAGTCCGTAGGTTTAGGACGATAGTCTCTAGGTTTAGAAACAACAATGAGTATAGGATTTGGACCAAACGTTCTTTAGCAATTGGTTTTCAATAAGAGAGTGAATGTAAATATCAGCACATGTGAAGAGTCAGACACAATGATGAAATGGGGAAAATATGTAGGAAAGCAGATATGAATAGAGACATTAACAAATCAGGCAATGTATAAAGTGAGGGATAGGATTAGACATTTTCAACAGGGTTGAGTTTGAATATATAATCTTAGAAAGAAACAAATACATAGGATTTATCAATACTATTTACATTTTAGAGCATTAAGCAACCGGGACATGGATATTTTTAGTAATCCATGCTCACTTTCCTTTTAGGCTTTGCTACAATAATAAGAGTGACTTTTGCTTTCTGTGTCCAGAATATTACTGTGTTAAAATTTATATGTAGATCAGGTGACATGAGCATTTCTTCCACCATTACTGGGAGCAATATTTTGAAGACGTATAAATATTGGGGGAACAAAGTGGAGTACCCTGTGTCAATGGATACAGAAATAATGTATGAATAGACGATACTGTGAATAAATAATATAAGTGGTTCCAACTTTAAATAGTGGATTGATTTGATATCTGAAAATATACTGGAAATCTTAAACTGATATTCATACATTCACTACAACCAGGTATACATCTAACGGTAATATTAGGGTTATGGTTTATCATGAAGAGTGTGTCAGTTTTGCTTCAAATATGATTATGAAAATCAAAAATAATGTGTTTGGAAAGAAGTCTCATGACAAGACCAGTCAAGAACACTGGAGGAATATATGTGTTCTGAAGCAGGAGGTGATTGAAATTGAAACAAATGCCTATAAATTTGTGAACTTGTGGATGAAAGATATATCATATGATGTGCATAAACTGAAGAAATAGTTTAAAAAATGAACTGAAAAATGAACCGCAAAATACACATCATGTCCCATAGGAAAATGCTTGCATTGATGTTGAACTTGGTTTTACTGTAGAAATATTAGGATTTGTGTGCACCATTCACTGAAGTTAGTCTTCAGTACTAGGAAACAAATCTGTATTTAAGGTGGATGAATATTTCTGAGAATAATCTTGTGAAAAGTTGATCATAAATCCACATACATAAATATGAATGATTTTAAGGAGTGTATAATAAGATTCATATATTTCATATTTTGACAAATTTGAAGAGTATATATATATATATATATATATATATATATATATATATATATATATATATAAATATACACACACACACACACACACACACACACACACAGACAGACATTTAAACTAGCAATATATTTGCCAATTGAAATTCATCATGAAATATGTAACATCCACAGGTGCAAAAATATTGATTTCACTGAAAATGGATCTATATATAATGTTGTTCTAATAACAAGCTCACCCATAGGTTGAATTCTCAATTCCAACAGTGTTTAAGAGGAGTGATCTCTTCTCATAACTTGTATATGCCTAGTCAGCAACCTCACAAAAATGTACGTTTGATAACAGGTAGGATTCTATATGTGCATATAAAAATACATGTGCTGAATAGCCTACAGAGAAAGGAGACACCAATTTGTTGAGAGCCACAGCTTAAGGGGCCCCATCAAACTTCCAGTTACCAGCAACATTCCCCTGCGAGATGATTATTGGCTCACAGCGGCCCCAGCAACATCTAGCTGATTGGCTCCTCTGTGGTGATGCACAATGGAGATGCTCATTGAGCTTTTTCCCCGCTCTTTCTGACTGCCAGCTGATGATTGGCTCACAGCAGCCCCAGCAACATCAAGCTGATTGGCTCCTCTGCGATGATGCACATTGGGCAGTTTCCCTGCCCTTTCAGACCACAGAGCTGCTCATTGTGGGACTTTTTTGGCTCCACCCACCTGACCCAGCCATATGGCCTCAAGAGCAGGAGGATTGTGGGAGGTGGAGAGGCTTGTGGGTGTGACAGAAACTTTGCAAGGAAGCCAGTGGTGGCAATTGGGCTCTGAGGGTTTTTCCTAAGGAGCTGTTTTGCTTGGCGTGTGTGGTTCTAAAAATAAACTTTGTTTCTTTTGAAAAGTCGCTCTTGAATCGTGCCCAGCCAGACTGCAGCATTTGGTGGCTCGCATGGGGAGCCACTGAGGGTAAGTGATAAGGTAAACTGCTAGCCCCTGAGGGAAGGGCGAGAGGATCGGTAGCCATTTTAAGATTCGTCTTTTGTTTTGCTTCACTTTTGTTGCCTGTCCATGAAGATGAGTGAGATGGATGCAAAACCGCTCACATCTGAGAAAAAAATTATTTACTTCTGAGGAACAGATAGGGAGAAAGGACGGATGCACATGTCAGTAGGATATAAAGGCTATAATGACTTTTTGTTGTTCCCTTTTTATTTTATTCTGTCTCGGTTTTGTTTGGCATCGTCTTGTTGGGTTGTATTATAGTAGAAATACAGGATCAGAAATTAGTAAAAAAACAAACTGAAAGAGTGTTAAGTAAATTGTTAGAGGAAGGAGGCACCTCAGTAAAGTCAAGAACAGTCAGGGCATATGTTGATACAATACAAAAATGTAGCCCATGGATTTTTAAGGAGTTGTTAAATATACCATAATGGAACCATCATGGTGAAGATTTAAAAGGGGGGAAAAGAACAGCCCAGGGACTCTGACAGTTGGCACATTGCCATTGAGGACGTTTATATCTGGTTTGCTTAGTCCAAAGACTTCAGATCAGACAAAGATAGAGGAACAAAGCTTAGGTCAGAAAAAGCCATCAGGGGCAAAGTTACAAAAGGAGACTGCTACTAACAACTTTCAATAACTAGAGGTGTCCAACCAACAGCGCCTCCTCTACAGGAGACTGTTACTAACACCTTTCTATCACCAGAGTATGTAAATGTCCAAATAACAAGGCCACCTCCATATGCTGGGAGGCCCCCAAACCCCGCAGTTGATAGTTCGGTTCCTGAGACAGGATCTCAAGTATTAACATGCCCTGTATTTGAGGTAGGAGGGCAGCGAATTCACCATGCTTTAAATTTCAAAATAGTGAAGCAGCTAAAAGGGGCTGTAACAACCTATGGTCCTCAAGTACCCTTCATTGTAAGCTTGGTCGAATCCATTAACAACTTGAATATGATGCCAGTAGATTGGGCTAATATGTGTAAAGCTGTGCTAAATGGAGGTCAATACCTTTTATGGAAGGTTGCCAATGAGGAATTTTGCAAGGAGATGGCTAGGTGAAATGCAGAAGCTGGTTATCCTCAGAGAAATCTAGATATGTTGTTAGGAAAGGGACCTCATGAGGACCAGCAGCAACAAATTGCATATGATCCTGGCGTATACGCACAAATTGCTGCAGAGGCGGTTAGGGCATGGAAGACTTTTCAAGGACATGGAGGTTTACAAGGTCAATTATCTAAGGTAATACAAGGAGCTAATGAATCTTACACTGAATTTGTAGATAGGCTTATTCAAACAGCTACCAGAGTTTTGGGGAATACAGAACAAGCAATGCCATTAATAAAAAACTGGCTTATGACCAAGCGAATCGTAGGTGCAGAGATATCACTAGACCATGGAAACATGAAGATTTAAACACATATATTAAATTATGTAAAGACATTAATGAATAAGAGGAAGTCATGGCAGCTGCAGTAAAACAGGCTTTAGATGCCAGAGACATCAATGAACAAGGGCAATTTGTGGCAGCTGCATTAAACAGGCTTTAGATGCAAGGCCAGGAACATGCTACAATTGTGAACAAACAGGGAATTTTAAAAGGAATTGCTCCATAGGAAGAGGGTTTAACAAAAATAGGTACCAAAGGAGTAGAATACTGGGTATTTGCCCACGATGCCGTAGAGGGAGACATTGGGCTAATGAATGCCGTTCTCAAACCACCATAGAGGGTACTTCATTATCAAAAACGAACAAGGACTAGCTGTTAATCCACGATATCATGGAGAAAGGCACCGGGCTCCATTGCCAAAAAATGGACAGGGGAGCCCAATGCTCTGGGGCCCAAAACCACAAATATACGGAGCACTGGAGGAACCCAGCAACCCCATCAGTGTAGTGCCCAGGACACATTGTGCATCAGACGCCTCATCAGACAAATCAGAGGGAGCGCAGGGTTAGACATCTGCACCTCCGTCAGATCAGTACTAACTGTAGAGATGGGGGTTCAAATCATTCACACATGGTGAAAGGACCTCTTCTCAAAGGAACAGTAGGCTTATCATTGGGACGCAGCTCTTCTAATCTAAAAGGACTTATGATAAGTCCTTGGGTAATTGATCCCGATTATGAAGGTGAAATAAAATTTATAGCCAGTTCTCCAAAGGACATATCAGTAATTTCACCAGGAGATAGAATAGCACAGTTACTAATAATACTCAGTCTGCATGATAAATTTTCCAGTCGTGCTGTAGAAAGAGGTTCCAAGGGATTAGGCTCCACAGGTGTAGATTTGGTTATGCTTTCTTTAAATTTAGATTCTCGCCCCAGGCTAAAACTAAATATTCAAGGACATGAATTTAATGGGCTACTTGATACAGGTGCAGATGTTAGCATTGTCTCTCATCAAGAATGGGCAAAACATTGGCCATTACAACAATACACTCAAACACTTTGAGACCTAGGAGTGGCAACTAATCCCCATAGAAGTGCAATGGTATTGGATTGGAAGGATCCTGAAGAATGTGAAGGAACTATACAGCCATATGTATTGGATAATCTTCCGGTAAATTTATGGGGATGAGATGTCCTAGATCAATTAGGTTTGACATTAACAAATAACATCAATCAAAATGTACCCACAATTATGGCTAGAGAAGGTTTTAGGAAAGGAAAAAGATTAGAAAAACAAGAACAAGGTATAGCAGCGCCAATACAAATAGACCAAGCAACAGACAGACATGGGTTGGATTTTCAGAAAGGGCCACTGAGACATTAAAAATTACTTGGAAATCAGAAAGACCAGTATGGCTTCTTCAGTGGACCCTGACTAAAGAAAAGATACAAGCAGCCCAGTTCCTGGTCAAACAACAATTAGCGGAAGAACATATACAACCTTCTGTATCTCCCCATTATATTTTCATTTCTGTCATCAAAAAGAAATCTGGTAAATGGAGATTATTGCAAGATTTAAGAGCCATTAATAATGAGATGGTTATTTTGGGACCTGCTCAATCAAGGATTCCTCAATTGTCTGCTTTGCCAAAAACTTGGTATGTTTTAGTTATACATATTAAAGATTGTTTTTTTTTTCATTTCCAATTCTTCTTGAGGATAGTCCAAGTTTTGCATTTACTATCCCTGCACTGAATCATGAAGGTCCTGATCAGAGGTATGAGTGGAAAGTACTCCCTCAAGGGATGGCTAACAGCCCAACTATTTGTCATATTTATGTTAACAAAGTAATCCAGCCACTTAGAAATCAAAATCCTGAACTACAAATATTTCACAATATGGATGATGTGTTATTAGCACACAAGTTAAAAACCCATTGCTAGAATGTTATGCCACACTTACAAACTTATTAAAAAATTATAATCTAGGGATATCAATTGATAAAGTACAATTAAATTTTCCAATTAATTTTTTAGGAGTTCTATTATCCTCAACCATGGTCAGTCCACCAAAAATTCAAATACGAGTAGATCAACTCAAATCAATTAATGACTTTCAGAAGTTATTAGGAGACATTAATTGGATAAGGCCTTATCTAGGTATACCAACAGGAGAGTTGGGACCTATATTTGATATCCTAAAAGGTCCATCTGATCCAAATTCACCCAGAATGTTAACGCCTGAAGCAATAAAGGCATTAAAAATCATTGAAACATATATGGGAAATATGCATTTGGATAGATTTGATAAAATAATGCCTTTATTATTTATTGTGCTACCAACAAAAAATATTCCTACAGGAGTATTTTGGCAAGAAGGTCCATTATTATGGATACATTTATCTTATTCTTCTAACACTATTATTACTAGGAATCCTGAGGCTGAGGGACAATTAATACTCATAGGAATAAAAGCAGCAAAGGGAGTGTTTGGAATTTCTCCCAATAAAATTATTACTCCATACACCTTGAATCAAATTGATGAATTAGCTAATGAGTTAAATACTTGGGCAATAATCATGTGTAAATCTAATGTTTTATTTGATAACCACTTACCATCTAATCTTTTATTGTCTTTTGGGTCATTGCATCCTGTAATTTTTCCAAAAATTACAAGAAAACTCCTATCATGAATGCTCCAAATATATTCACTGATGGGTCAAATAATGGTACAGCAGCAATAGTTACACCTGATCAAATTTTTACATTTTTAGCACCCCAAAAATCAGCTCAAAAGGTAGAGCTTAATGCAGTATTATAAGCTTTTGTGATGTTTAAAGATTCTGTGTTTAATTTATTTTGCAATAGTCAGTATATAGTTAATGCTATAGTATCTCTTGAAGATGCTGGTAGGATTTCCCCTTCCTCTACTGTTTTCTCTTTCCTTTCCAGTATACAAAGTCTAATCTGGGACAGAAAATATCCATTCTTAATAGGACATATCTTGGCACATACAGGATTGCCTGGAGCCCTTAGTTTGGGCAATGATTTAGCAGGTAAAACTACACATGACATACATACATATTTTCTGTACACTAGAAGAAGCTATAAATTTTCATAAAAAGTTCATTATCAATGCTAATACTTTACAAAAGCATTTTAAAATAACTAAGGAACAAGCTAGACAAATAATAAAACAATGTCAAAATTGTGTGACCATTTTACCACATTTTAATCTTAGAGTCAATCGTAGAGGATTGATACCTTACCATATATGGCAGATGGATGTCACACACTTGCCAGAATTTGGAAAATTAAAATATTTGCATGTTACAGTTGATACTTCTTCTGGATTTTTGATGGGCTCCCTTCATGGGGGAAAAAAACTAAAGATGTAATAGCTCATTGCTTACAAAATTTTGCCACTGTGGTCATTCCAAAGCAGTTAAAAACTGATAATGCCCCCGGTTATACTTCTACCTCTTTTAAACCATTTTGCTCATCATTTGGCATTACTCATATATCAGGAAACCCATACAATCCACAGGGACAAGCCATAGTTGAAAGAGCACATCACACTATTAAAATCTACTCATTAAAGTAAGAAGACAGAATTGGGAAGGGATATAAATTCCCCAAAGATAAACTTAAAATAACCCTTTTTACTCTAAACTTTTTAAATTTGGATTTTCAGGACTTAGGGCTGCAGAAAGACATAAGTGTCTAAAAAATGTGTATAAGCCCGAGGTACTTTGGAAGGATATTCTAACAGGACAATGGAAAGGTCCTGACCCATTTATTTTCTGGAGTTGGAGGTCTGTTTGTGGGTTTCCACAGGAAGAACAGCAGCCGATTTGGATTCCAGAGAGATTAACTAAGATCCCGACCCAGTGATTGCCTGGAGTTGGGGGTCTGTTTATGTGTTTCCACAGGGAGAACAGCAGCCGATTTGGATTCCAGAGAGATTAACTGAAGCGATTTCGATAGACCAAAATAAGATGATTTGGCTCAAATCCATAACAGCTGATATCCAAAACTCCAGTTTGGCTATCCTTACATCTGCGACAGAACAGGGATGCTTTTTTCAATATCTATTTTATTATTGCCCTTTCTCAAATCATGAAGTTCTCTTTTGTTTTTTTGAGCTCATAGAGACCTAGGTTAATGTTTTGCTTATCAGTTCTATTTTTTGACAGTAGAGTTTTTAAACATTGCAATGATGATTTCACATGTAAAATGTTATAAGGCCTTTACTATTATATTATGTTTTGTATGTATTTATTATGTGTGCACACTTGTGTTTTGTGTTATATATTTGAATGTGCGTATGTCCATATATCACATATGATGAGTGCTAATGAAATAATATATCCATTTTTTTATTCACGTGAATTAAATTGTTTAATTTAAATTGGGTAAACAACTGTTCAGGATTGTTTTAATATGTGAAAAAATAGGAGGTTAACAGACGTGTTTGTTTACTTTCACTTTTCCTTTTCATTATATTTAATTATTCTCTTCAAGATAACGTAAATTGTTAAGAAAATTGTTTTCTTTTAGTGCCTTCAGGAATGTTACAGAATTTTTTCTTTAGCCATTATTGCCAGAATTCCTATCTTCATCCCAGTGCCGGTGAAGACAAAGATAAAATCAATCTACAGATTCTGCAATAGCCATCACTGAACTGCTTGTAGAACTTGCCTGGATTATGTATCACTTGTATGCATTGTGAACTCACTTGTATGCATTGTGAACTATCTGCTGGTGCAGCGAATTGTGGCAGTGTTGGGGTACTTATGCTGATGCTGTCATCAGTGATAGAATTTTTCCAAAAGGAGCCATCAATTGACTTGGTGTATCTTCCCTATTCTCACTTGATAGAGGTCAGGAAACTTACAGAGGGAGGCGAAAGACTTCATCAGCAATGACTGCTCTTTTAGCAATTTTGGTTTTGGATGCACACATGGGATTTTTCTTTAGATCTATCAGGTTCTGAGAATCAAAGCCACAACCTCACACAGGGCCAAGAGGCTGATTCAGACACATCCCTTTCCAAAGTAATTAAGCAAAGAGCCAAAGGTGATGCCCATTCATTTCAATTTGAAAACTGTTTTCTTCAGGCTCCACAAAGGGGTGGCATGAGGCAAAGACATTCCTAACATTCAGGGCAAGGGAACCATAGGTAAGCAAATTGCCCAAAGCAGGGTTTCTCCACTGAGACTTTTCTGGTTACACTGATCTCTGAGGTTTCTGAGATGTTCCCATTCCCTTCAGCTATCCAGTACATGGCTATGTCACAGAGTTTGGAGGTGGTACATATCTTGGACACAAAACCATGAGCCTATTCTGGAGAGAGGCCAGAAATCAGGAGGTGAACAGGAACTTAGGAAGATAGTAGGTGTTGTCTATCCATAAGTCAAGCGGCAGTCCATTCATAAAAAGGGCAGAATAAATGCCTGGAAGCTTCCTACTAGTCAGGACACCTCCATTGATGTATTCGCTTTTCTAATAACTACAACCACGGACACAGTGGATACACAGACATAGAAAAACTCGCCTTCTCAAACGACTTACTAGAAACAGTCGACTCCAAACCAAACAAACAACCTTTGCTACCTATTCTCAGAACATGAGACAAAACCACGAACTCACACCCACACCCACTAAGGCACCTCATTCCCACAACAAGGTCTGTGACTATCCGGAGTGTCCTCTGACTGGTGGACCATACTATGTTCCCACAAAATGGCCTGTCCTTTATCAGATCAGGTCCCTTTTGCCAACTCAGTTAAGTTGTCAGGAGCCAGCAATGAGCCACTACCTGCTTCCTCAGGAAAGGCCCCTCTTCAGAGTTCTCCTAGCATTTGGTCATCCTCACATCAGGAGGTACCAAGAAAGACTGACTCTGTCCTTGGAAAATTCAAACAAGTGTGCCCACTGGGAATGGGACTGGCACTGGCTCTGGGTGGCTGGCTTTCTGGATCCCAAGTTCAGAGAGTTCCATCACCAAGGAAGTGAGGTAGGTCACTTCCTTCAGGAACTGAATGAGGTCAATACCTTGGCAACCACTTTGTCCTAACAGTTGTTTACAAGGGTCCCATGAGATGGAGGCTGCCCCTACTTTCTCTGACTCAGTCATAAGTTAGAATGGTATATCAACCACAGGCACCATGGAACAGCTCTCCACACAGGCCTGGTTTTGTCCATCTTCTCTACATTAAGAAGAGAGCGACTGATGCAGACACAATACTTCATCCTGACCGGTTTTTTTGCCATGGAAGATGATTTTGTGCTCTCAGGTCCTTCATAGCTGCCTAAGTCTTCTCCAGGGATCATTTCTGCATGGACCTTTGAGGATTTCAGCAGGTGGAAGATCCCCTACATACCTGTATTGTAAGACCATCTCTGTCCCTGCTCTACTGTAAAGATAGATTGATGGAACAGTGTATGCTTAGGGTTAATAACAAGTTTTATTTGGCTTAGGAATCATTCTGTGCAATGAATAATGGTTTGGGGAACCTGCGATATTTACAAGAATATATAGGTGAAATATAAGTATGAACACAGAAATCTAGGTAAGATTTGACGCCCAGAAGTGCATTGGGCCCTTGATTGAAATACTCAGCTTTGAATTATATTCTGCACAGATGTCTCAGATAAATTGATATACAATGGCATAGGACCTTGTACCTTGGATGATTGAATGTCAAAAAGAACATCCAGTCAGAAGGATAGTCAGTAGGATTAGGAAGATATTCATAGGTTTAGAAAGCAGAGTGAGTATAGGATTTGAACCAAACGTTCTATAACAGTAGGGTTTCGGGTAGAGAATGAATGTAAATATCAACACATGTGAAGAGCCAGTCACATTGATGAACTCTGGAAAGTATGTAGGAAACCATATATCAATAGAGACATTAGGAAATCAGGCAAAGTATAAAGTAAGTGATAGGATCAGGCATTTTCAACAGTGTTGAGGTTGAATATATAATCTTAGGAAGAAACAAATATGTAGTCACCAATAAAATTGACATTTGATAGCATTAGGCAACCTGGACATAGATGTTTTTAGTAATCCATACTCACTTTCCATTTAGACTTCGGTACAAACATAAGTGTGACCTTTGCATTTTGTGAAAGAAGTCTCATGAAAAGACCAGTCATGAAACCCTGTGGAAAACATGTTTTCTGAATTAGGAAGTGATGAAAAGTAAAAGAAAATGCCTATAAATTTCTGAACTAGTGGATTAAATATATATCCTATCATGTGCATTAACTGAAGAAAAAGAAATGTACCAGTATTGAATAAAAATGAATGACAAAATACACATCACGTCCCATAGGAATGTACTTGCATTGATATATAACTGTGTCAGTTACTGCAGAAATATTAGGATTTGTATGCACCATTTACTGTTAGTTTTCAGTAATAGGAATCAAATATGTAGTTCAGGTGGATGAATATTTCTCAGAATAATCTTGTGAAAAGTTGATTATTAATCCACATACATGAATATGAATGAATTTACGGAGTGTATAATAAGACACATATATTTCATATTTTGAAAAATCTGTAGAGTGTGTGTGTGTATATATATAAACATACACACACACACACACACACACACACACGCACACAAACAGACATTAAAAAGTAGCAATATATGCCAATTGAAATTCACCACGAAATATATGTCATCCACAGATCCAAATAAATTTGTTTTACTGAACATGGATTCGTGTATAATTTTATTGTACTAGGAAGCTCATCAATAGTTTGAATTTTCAGTTTCAACAGCGTTTAGGAGGAGTGATCTCTTCTCACAATTTGTGTCTGCCAAGTGAGCCACCTCACAAGAATGTACGTGTGGTACCAGGTAGGATTCTATATGTGCATATAAAAATACATGTGCTGAATAGGATACAGAGAAAGTTAGACAGAAATTCACATATTTGTTAACTTTAAAAACACATGGAGGACCATTTCAACAAAAAATTGACTAGATTTATAACTCCTACCCTATATAATGCAAAAGGCAATTCCAATGATACACCATTCCTCCTCTGAACTGCTTGTATTTCTATTCTGTTTGGGTTAATTTTCTCCATCATATTAGAATTAGTAGTCAGAGTCTAGTTGGCATGGGTTTGTGTCAGGGATTCAGTATTTTGAATGAAAATTTGGAAAATGATTCCAATGTTTATCCAAATATATGCTACAAAAGTATCTTCCCACTCTCATCCATAACAATGCCTTGAGATTACCTTGGCCCCAAGTTAGACACAATTAGAGGAGAAGAGTTAGAAAATCTGTGAATACATATCTGGAATCAAATATGCTCACGAGTTCACAAACTTGGAGGTGGTAGAGGAGATTCCAAAAGTAAGGGACAGGGTAAACACTCCACAAACATGGAGCTCTGCTGGACTAAAGACTTCTTGAGGAACTGCCTGTGAGGTTGGGCACTTGAAATATATGTTGTAGTCAGGAGATTCAGCTTCCTTTGTAGTGAGACCATCAAATCTGGGTATGCTTCTATGTGACCTGGAATACATGATTTCTAATTTTCCAATAAACATGAGGAAGCGGTATTTAATTTTCTGTTTGTAGGTAAACTGTGGCCACTGGGGGCTAATTGTCTACTCTTGTGGACTCTGAAGCCATTTGGTCATCCTCCAGTTTTCCTGGTGTTGCTTGCTGCTGCACTGGGAGTTTCGTATTTGCTTCACGAATTACAAGGAATTCACCTGGGACAAAGTGCTGGAGGGAGTTCTGTCACCTGTGGTGAGTCAGGGTCTGCAGAAGAATGTACCAACCAGGCTTCTATTCCACATAGCTTGCCTCCTTGACCATAGCAACCGGATTCTGAACATTGGCCTGAAACCTCTCCATATAACAAGATACCTTTACATAGAAGCGTCTGCTGGATGCATCATGTCAGTCACAAGCCAATTGGAAGCCAATGGCAGATCCACATGGCCCCACCACAGATGTTTTTTTATCACACACCTGCCCATCACTGCACTAGGCCCACTACTCAGCAGGATCCAACTTCCTGGAATCTCTGTTATACACCATTTTCATGAAACTCAGTCAATCAAGTCACTGTCCTGCATAATCATGTTCAGCAACAGGACAACCAAAGTTTCTCCAGTGCCATCTGGTCATGGGAATTTCAAAAATTTCATGGTATTTATCTAGCAATTTTTCAAGGATGAAGTTGGCAGCATGTGGGTTTCAATTCATTCAGGGACCATTAAATGTTGTGGAAGTTCATTTCAAATGAAGTTCTGGAGAACTCTCACAGGCAAGGTTTCCCAAAGATTGGCCAAAGGGTCACATAAATCCAGGCCCATTGAGGTCTACAATGTAACGTCCATGTGTGTTTTGACTCTCAACTAAGACTGCCAAGTCGTTAAGAATAAAATCATGTGATATCAAGGCTGAGATTCCCAGTGGTCTCTGGAAAGCCACCCTGGGCCTAGATCTCAGTTTCCAAGGGTGACACTCATGCTTGGCCTTCTAAAATCCCAACTCAATTCATGGCAATACTTCTCTAAGTTCAGTTCCTGTACTCAGTCTCTAAGGGAATCACACCAGAGTTCAAACTCAGGTGGACTCAGTCATCCCTTTAAACTGCCACAAAAATAACCACAATTAATACCAAAACACTCCCACATGGCCCTCACCTTCTTCCATATAGACACTCATCATAACCTCTGACTGTAGATTTCCATGAGGAATGCAGCCCAAGACAGTGTCCAAAATACGCTTTCTTGCCCCTCATTTACCTAAATTCTGAGTGACCTGGACACCCTTCCTGTGAACCAGGAGTGATCAAATAGGCCTGCCGTTAATACTGATCCACTTCTCAAATTTGAGACCTACTGACTGTGGGGTTTAGATTCTTTATGTGAATTGGAGTCATGAGAAAACCCAACCACCTATGTGCTAGCCTCTGCAGGGAATTGAAGAACTCATTTGACCTAAAGGATCCCTATTCTCACTTGATTGATGTCAGAAACCTTACAGAGGAAGGCGAAAGACTTCATCCACAATGACTGCTCTTTTGCTATTTTGGTTTTGGATGCACACATGGGATCTTTCTTTAGATCCATCAGTTGCTGAGAATCTAAGCTACAGCCTAACACAGGGCCAAGACGCTGATTCAGACACATCTCTTTGCAAAGCAATTAAGCAAAGAGCCACAGCTGATGCCCATTCTTTTTTATTTGAAAAAGGTTTTCTTCAGACTTCACAAAGCGTTTTCCTTAGGCAAAGACCTTTCTGACATTCAGGGAAAGAGAACAATAGGTAAGCAAAAGGCCCAAAGCAGGATTTCTCCAATGAGACTTTAGAGGTCACACTGGTATGTGAGTTTTCTGAGATGCTCGCCATTCACTTCAGTTATTCAGTACATGGCCATGTCACAGAGCATGGAGGTGGTACATATCTTGGATACAAAACCAAAAGCCTATTATGGAGAGTGACCAGATTTCAGGAAGAAAACAGGAACTTAGGAAGAACGTAGGTGTTGCCCATCATTATGGCAAGCCGCATTCTATTTATAAATTGGGCAGCATGAATGCTGGTAAGATTTCTAAAAGACAGGACACATCCATTGATGCTTTCTCTTTTCTAATATCTACAATCACGGACACAGTGGGATACAGCGACACAGAAACACTCGCATTGTCAAATGACTTACTAGAAACAATTCCCCCCAAACCAAACAAACCTCATTTCCTACCTCTTCTCAGAACATGAGCCAAAACCACAAACCCACACCCACACCCACAAAGGCACCTCCTTCCTCCAAGTAGGTTGTGACTATTTGGAGTGTCCTCTGACTGTGGGCCATTGTAGGTTCCCCCAAAATGGCCTGTCCTGTCTCAGATTTTGTGTCCTTTGCCAAGTCTCTGAAGGTGTCAGGAGCCAGCAGTGAGCCACTACCTGTTTTCTCAGGAAAGGCCCCTCTTCAGAGTTTTCCTGCCATTTGGCCATCCTAACATCAATAGGTACCAAGAAAGACTGACTCTGTCCTTGGGAAATTCAAAAAGTAAAACCACTGACACTGGGACTGGGGCTGTCAATGTTTGACTGGCTTCCTGGATCGCAAGTTCACAGAGTTCCATCACCAAGGAAGTGAGGTGAGGTCACTTCCGTCAGGAACTGAATGAGTTCACTGCCTTGGCAACCAATCTGTCCTAAGAGTTGCTTCCAAGCTTCCCATGAGATGGAGGCTGCCCCTGCTTCCTGTGACCCTTTCACAAGTTAGAATGGTATATCACCCATAGGCACCCAGGAGCAGCTCTCCACACAGGTATCATTTGGTCCATCTTCTCTACATTAAGAATGGAGAGGCTGATTCAGACAGAACCCTTCACCCTGACCAGGTTGTTTTCCATGGAAGATGACTTTTGCACTCTCAGGTCCTTCAGAGTTGCCTACATCTTCTCCAGAGATTATATCTGCATGGACCTTTGAGGTTATCAGCAGGTGGAAGATTCCCTATATTCCTGTATTGTAACACCAACTCTGTCCCTGCTCTTCTGTAACGTTAGATTGAGGGAACCATGTATGGTTAGGGTTAATAACATGTTTGATTTGGGTTTGGAATCATTATGCTGAATAAATAATGGTATTGGGAACCTGCAATATGTATAAAAATATATAGGTGAAATATATGTATAAAAACAGAAATCTAAGTAACATTTGAAGCCCAGAAGGGCACTGGGCCCTTGATTGGGATACTTAGCTTTGAAAAAATTGATATACAATGGCATAGGAGCTTGAACTTTGGATCATAGAATGTAGAAGAGAACATCCAGTCAAAAAGGATAGTCGGTAGTGAAAGGTTAATAAAATAGGTACTTGTCACTTACTGTTTTTCTGTATGCTTAACAAAACACTGTTGAAATCTTGAGAACTGTTTGCTAATCTTGTTCCCAGAATGTGCTGTCCCCAACTGCCAAAGTGTAGAATGTACTCCCTCACCCGGTTGCATGCAAACCGACCACTCGCCCTGACCCATCAGTATATTTCCCTCCCTGCCCTCTCCAAGGAAAATATATATGTTCTGCTTAAACTGTTCTCAGGGCTCTCTGCTCTATTCAAGTGAGCTCCGAGCCCCAGCATGCTGGACCCAGAATAAACCCTTTGCTGTTGGATAAGACAGTCTGTTAGTGGTCTCTTCCTTCCATGCTCACCCGACCTTTACATATGGAGATTCCACCGAGTTTTGGCAGCGGCGGACAAAAGACCCTAACGGGTTCCTCTTGGGTTAAGTAAGGCGCCTCTTTCTTGTTTCAGTGTTAAGGTTAGTGCTGGGCAAAATGGCTGTCGATGAAGAGCGTGAGTTCTCTCTGATGGTGGCTGACAGACGTGTCACAGAGCCACAGGCCACGTCCCTCGGGAACTTCCCAAAGACTCGGGAAATCGAGGAACAATAGTCTCCTCGACTCAGTAATATTTTGTATCTGATTCGGAATTGCCAGCCCATTGGGTTTTGCTGGCTACTCAGTCCTGGTCTCAGTTTTGGATGTCCATTGAATGTCTTTATTGTCTTGTCTTGTCTGTGTCGTGTGTCTTGCATTCACTCTTTGTGTATCTTTCATTATGGGACACAGCACTTCAATGCCCCTGTCCCTGACCATTGATCACTGGACCAAAGTCCGCTTAAGGACTCAGAATCTTTCTTTTTTAGTTAAACGCTGGACCTTTCAGAAACTCTGTGCCTCAGAATGGCCCACCTTTGAATTTGGATGGCCCCTAGAAAGATCTTTCTACTTCCCACTAATTTAAGAAGTCAGAGATATTGTCTTTCACCCGGGCACACATAGCCATCCGGATCAACAGCCATATATCTTAACTTTGCTGGACCTCTGCAAATCTCCTCCTCAATGGGTGAAGCCTTTCTTTGTCCCTTCCCCTGCTCCTACTCCTTCCCCCATGCTCTCTCAAACCCTCTGCTCCTCCTCCTCCTCCACCCTTTGTAATCCCTGAGTCAAAAGATTTGACTCTTCTGGACTCTCTTCCCCCTTATTATTCCCTGCCTTCGTCCCCCAACCACCAACACCCTCTAAGTGATTCCCCTGCAGCTAACTCAGCCTCTCTACCACTGGAGGAAACTAAGCTGGCCCAGCGCCCTCCAGATAACTCCCCCGCAGCACACACAGCCCCTCCTCCACAGGAGGAAGCTAGCCCAGCTAAGGAAACTTGATGGTGGTGAATGATTGAAAACCCTGGAACTCCTGTGATGCTCCCACTATGTCTCTACAGACCATTGATTGACGAAGGCCATGGGGGAAAATGCAAGCCTACAAATATTGGCCTTTCTCCTCTTCCGACCTATATAACTGGAAATATAACAATCCCCCTTTTTCCGAGGACCCCACAGGGCTCACAGGTCTGGTTGAGTCATTGATATTTTCACATTTGCCTACTTGGGATGACTGTCAACAATTCCTAGGGACTCTCTTCACGACAGAGGAACAAAAGAGAATCTTCCTGGAAGCTATAAAAAAATGTCCTGCGACCAGATTGGAGAGTGATACATCTTCCCAACCTAATCAAAGATGGTTTTCCTTTGAAACAACCCAACTGGGACACCAACACCATTGAAGTTAGAAAGCATCTGACCACTTATCGCCAGGTTCTAATAGTGGGCATCCGAGTGGCCACTAGGCGACCAACTAATTTGGCCAAGGTAATAGAGATTATTCAAAGGCCTGATGAATCTCCCTCTATGTTTCTAGAGAGAATTATGGAGGCAAGTAGGAGATATACTCCTTTCGATCCTCAGGCAGAGGATCAAAAGGCATCTGTCATGATGGCCTTTATTGGGCAAGCACCCTGGATATTAAAAGAAAGTTACAATGCTTAGATGGATTACAAGATATGACTTTGAGAGATTTAGTCAGAGAAGTCAAGAAAATATACCTTAAGAGAGAAACTGAGGAAGACAATGAAGCAAAGTGAGGATAAAAGAAACAAAAGACAGAATAAGGCGTTGACTAAGGTCCTGGTCACAACAACAAAAGGGCCAGAAATTAAGAAACAGGGAGACAGGAAGGGATACCTGGTCCCATGCCAGAGGCCACCCCTGGCCTCAGATCAATGTACCTACTGTACAAAAAAAAAAGACACTGGGCCAAAGAGTGCACTAGAGAGGGACAGCCACGCCAGTCAGCCATTCTGACTCTGGAGGATGACTATGAAAGTCGGGGCTCAGATCTCCTCCCCGAGTTCAGGGTAACTTTTGAAGTGGAGGGGACCCCAGTAATCTTTGAAGTGGATAAAGGGGCAATATACTCATCCCTAGTGTCACATTGGGCCCTCTATCAAATAAAAGGTCTCTAGTTCAAGGGGCTAATGACAGTAAATGTCGGGCTTGGACAACTAAGAGGATCATGGACCTGGGGAAAGGAAAAATCCATCACTCCTTCCTAGTAATCCCAGAATTCCTAGCCCCATTGATGGCCAGAGATCTGCTCACCAAGTACCGGGCCAAAATAACTTTTAACCCTGAAGGCCCCCAAGTGGAATTTCTAAATCCTTCACTAAAAACTCCTATAGTCACAGCTCTAAATATGTCAGTAGAAAATGCACATCAACTCACTCACCTTGGTTCAAAGAAACTTCAGGTATTTCTGAAGTATCAAGAACAGAGTTTTCCACTAACTGACTCACAGCAAAAAGAAATAACTAAATGGGTAAAAAAAGCCTGTCGATTAGATCAATTGGTAAATGCTTACCCTTCCAAGCTTCCTGCAGGAAAGCACCTATGAGGAACCAGACCAGGACAATTCTGGGCAGTTGACTTTACTGAAATTAAGCCAGCAAGGTATGGACATAAATATCTTCTAGTCTTTGTAGATACATTTTTAGGATGGATTGAAGCCTTCCCCACTAAAAGAAAAAAAAAAAGAAACAGTGCAAATGGTGGTCAAGCAGATCCTGAAAGACATTTTTCAAAGATACGGCCTGCCAAAGGTAATACGGTCTGATAATGCACCGGCGTTCGTGGCCCAAGTAAGTCAGGGGTTAGCCAGGAACCTGGGGATTCATTGGAAGTTTTATGTGCTTACAGACCCTAGAGTTCAGGACAGGTAGAAAGAATGAATAGAACCATTAAAGAGACCTCAACAAAATTAAGCTTAGAGACCAGCATAAATGATTGGACTATGCTCATGCCTTATACAATGTTTCGTGCAAGAAATACGTCCTCTTTTTCTTTGAGTAACCACACCCCCTGTGAATATCTAGGGTGCCTCTCCTCCAGTAATGGACCAAAGCCCAACTCTAAGACCTAACGATCTCTTTCACACCCCCTTGCTTGACAGACTTAAAGCTCTTGAAAGATCTCAGTGATACCTGTGGAAAAAGCTGGCCACTGCCTACCAAACTGGGGACAAGGGGACTCCACATCGATATCAAGTAAGAGATTCATCTATGTAAGATGATATCAGGTGTCATCCCTGGAACCCCACTGGAAAGGACCATACCAGGTGGTACTTATAACATCTACAGTGGTAAAGGTAGACGGTATCACTTCCTGGATCCATGCCTCTCATCTCAATCCTGCGCCCTGTCCACACTCTGGCTGGAAACTGGAAAAGACTGGTAACAATTTCAAATTGCATATTCACCATGTGGATAAGCCTATAGACTCTCCCCTCGGCCACAAGTAGTCCTAACCCTCATCAGCCCGTTCAGCAGCGTTGGCTGATCACAAATTCTACTGGAAAAGAAGTATAATCTGTCTCGCATACAGCCCACTTAGGGACCTGGTGACCATCTCTCCACCCAGACATTTGTCAGCTGGCTATAGGTCTTTCCTAATGGGATATCCCTGATGAAGAGGATCCCACTAAAATTCCATTAAATCCCTTCCTTACCATAGATAATGGAAACAAACATTATGGATGTAGGGACACACGAGCCAGATGCAGGTTGGCTAGCCTAGATTACTGTGTTTACCCGGCCGACTGTCAAAGCCATAAACAGCCATGGCTGTGTGGGGGAA
The DNA here is from genome assembly GCF_048772815.1 of Callospermophilus lateralis. Taxonomy (NCBI): domain Eukaryota; kingdom Metazoa; phylum Chordata; class Mammalia; order Rodentia; family Sciuridae; genus Callospermophilus; species Callospermophilus lateralis. The sequence goes on along the minus strand of NW_027513666.1, from coordinate 981,922 downwards.
AAGCCGACTTCTTCTGTAAGTCATGGGGATGTGAGCATACAGGGGCTGCCTGATGGAACCCAAACTCCGCATTAAATTGAGTACACAGCATTGGCCATATTACGAATTAGAAAACAAAAACTGATGGCAACCAGAGGGGACTCTAGATCCTCAAATCCTGTGTGACCTTTTTAACATCTGCTAGTGCTCAAAAGGGTAAAAGGAGATTCCACTATGTAGAGGCCTTTTCCCTTCTTGCTCACATCCTGAACTATGCTTATCCAATAGATCCTCACCTTCAGCCTTCTGCTCCAGAGTCTCTGCTGTCACTCCCACCTCAGCAACCTGATTTCTCCACTACAATTATTAGATCAAAAACCCAAATCTCTGCTGGTTCTCAGACCATTGCCCCCTTGCTGACGTAGCAGGTACTGAGGTACCCCTCCACCCACTCACTCCTCTCTTCTCCTGTCAGTGCCCGCACCGGGTCCCACCAGGTCCTCTTACCAACTAACCCAAAGCTCAAACCAGCTGAGGAGAGCCCTCAGACCCCTATCCAAGATGTAATGAAAATGGCCTTTAAAGTTGCTTTGTCATCACTGAAAACAGTTTACTAAGAATTTAAAGTCCCTAACATGTGTTTTGGGATACTCACAACTATCTTCTTCTTTGCTCTACCTGTTCTACTGCTCAAATATTTGTTGCTAGGAAAATTCCAAACCACTTTCCAATTATTTTTTTTACATCTCTCTTTTCTCATTCTCAGATACTCTGAGCTGCTCTCAGCCCCACCTTCTCCGTCTTTCCCCTCTGTACCAGGCCCACAGAAAAGTCTTTAACTGACCTTCTCCAGAAGTCTTCACCATGGCTGACTTTAGGACTTTCAGCAAAAGAGTCCCTATAAAAAAGTTCAATGTAGTTAAACTTCCTATTTTCATGTTGCCCTGTTCTACTTGGCCACTGGCTAAAAAAATTAGCACTCCTAATCAAGACACCCCCTTACTAGTTTTTCACAAAAATATGTGAACAAGGCCTCTGGCCTTGACATGGGGCTTCACAGAGATGGCTACATTTCTAAGTTAACGAAGTTAGCAACTGGGCTCCATGGTAACAGCTGGCAATGGGAAAATAAGAAAGGGAAGAAAAAGCTCTTTCCCTCCCAGGTGTCCTTGAAAAGTTAACTTGCCCAGAACCGAGGAAAAAACAGAAACAAAACTGCTTTTTTCAACTTCTGCAGACTGTGAACTTCTGAGCCCCTTCCATTACATGTTGGGTACAAAATTCTGAAACTACCTTAACTTGGGTTTCAGAGGATTACTTGATTACAACAGAATCAATGCCCTCTGAATCTGGTTGCCACCAAATAGGACTGTTTCCCTGTCTTCAGTGCTATCTTAGGTGAGTTGCCTTGTCCGTCCCTACTACAGCATGATTCTATATACTTAAACATTGTTAATGTTTTCATGAAATGGTCAACAGATGTGATTAATTGTGTAATCGTGCAGATGTTTCCCAGAGTGCTCTATCACAATGCAGGTTCATTTGAAGATCAAATAGGGGGGAATTCAACCCGGTTCAACTGAAAATATATATCCCTCAACTTAGCCATCATATTAGGAATAGAAATTGCTGCACTTGTGGCCACGGGAACCACTGCCTTTGTCCATGGGACTCGACAAATGACCCAACAAATGACAGCAATAGACCAAAACTAAGATATTAGAAACCTCCATCAGAGCTTTGCATGAGTCTTTTACCTCTCTCTCTGAAGTTGTTTTTCAGACCACTCGAGGGTTGGACCTCCTTGTCATGAGAGAAGGGGCCTCTGTGCTGCATTGAGAGAAGAAAGTTGTTTGTATGCCGAGCATACTGGAGTTGTAATAAAATCTAAGAGTAAATTAAAAAGATTCTTTGAAAAGCATCAAAGAGACAGAGAGGCCCAAAAAAGGTGGTTTGAGTCTTGGTTCACACAGTCTTCCTGGTTAACTACGTTTTTATCAATCCTGGCCGGTCCAATAATAATCCTCATATTATTGCTAACTATTAAACCCTGTTTTCTCAACCGTGTAATTTCTTTTCTCCAGGCTCAAATTGGACGAGTTAAACTTATGGTAATACCCCACTAGTATACATAGAATGTGACACCCCCCAATGATCATTTTTATGATTAAAAGTAGCCAGAAGAAGAAGTGGGGAATAAAAGGTTAATAAAATAGGTACTTGTCACTTCCTGTTTTTCTGTATGCTTAACAAAACAGTGTTGAAATCTTGAGAAATGCTTGCAAATCTTGTTCCCAGTATGTGCTGTCCCCAACTGGCCAACTGCAGAATGTGCTCCCTCACGCAGTTGCACGCAAATCGCCCACTCGCCCTGATCCATCAATAAACTTCCCTCCCTGCCCTCTCCAGGTAAAGTATATAAGCTCTACTTAAGCGATTCTCAGGGCTATCTGCTCTATTCAAGTGAGCTCTGAGCACCAGCATGCTGGACACTCAATAAACCCTTTGCTGTTGCATGAGATAGTCTGTTGGTCTTTTCCTCCTGCGAAGCTCACCCGACATTTACTATAATGATTGAAAGTAGAAGAGAACATCCAGTCAAAAAGGGATTGTTGATAGAAATAGGAAGATAGTACGTTTAGGAAGAAGTGTGAGTATAGGATTTGGAACAAAAGTTCGTTAGCTACAGGGTTTCGGTTACAGAGTGATTGTTAAAGTCAGCACAGGTGAAGAGTCAGTCACAATGATGAACTGGGGAAAACAAGAAGTAAAGCAGATATAAATAGAGACATTACAAAATAAGGCAAAGTATAAAGTGAGTGATAGGATTAGACATTTTGAACAGGGTTGAGTTTGAATACATAATTTAGGAAGAAACAAATATGTAGTCACCAATAGGATTGATATTTGAGAGCATTAGGCAAATTTCAGGTAGATGAATATTTCTGAGAATAATCTTGTGAATAGTTGATTATAAATCCACATACATGAACATGAATGAATTTAGGGAGTGTACATAAGACACATATATTTCATATTTAGAAAAATCTGGAGAGTACACACAGACAAAAAAAGTAGCAATATATGTCAATCAAAATTCATCATAAAATATATATCATCCACAGATCTAAAAATATTCATTTTACTGAACATGGATTTATGTATAATGTTGTTCAACTAGGAAGCCCACCCATTGTTTCAATATTCAGTACCAACAGGGTTTAGTAGGAGTGATCTCGTCTCACAATTTGTATCTGCCAAGTAAGCCAAATCACAAGAACAAAGGTGTGGTACCAGGTAGGATTGTATATGTCCATATTAAAATACACATGCTGAATAGGCTACAGAGAAAGGGAGACAGGAATTCACATGTTTGTTAACTTTAAAAATACATGGAGAACTATTTCAACAAACAATTTACTAGATTTATAACTCCTACTCTGTATCATGCAGAAGGGAAGTCCAACTATACACCGTGCCTCCTCTGAACTACTTGTATTTCTATTCTGTTTGGGTTATTTTTCTGCATCATATTAGGATTAGTAGTCAAAGTCTGGTAGGGTATGGGTTAGTGTCAGGGATTCAGTATTTTGAATGGAAAACAGGAAATTGAATCCAATGTGTATGCAAACATATGCTACAGAAAAATCTTTTCACTCTCATCCAGAACAATGCCTTGACATTACCTTCGCCTCAAGAAAAACACAATTAGAGGAGAAGAGTTAAAAAATTTGTGAATACCTATCTGGATTGGAAAATGCTCCCGATTTCACATCATTGGAGTTGGTAGAGGAGTTTCTAAAAGTAATGGACAGGGTAAACACTCCACAAACCTCGAGCTCTGCTGGCCTAAAGATTTTTGAGGATCTGCCTCTGAGGTTGAGCACTTGAAAAATATGCTGTTGTCAGGAGCTTTAGCTTACTTTGTAGTGTGACCATCAAAGCTGGGTCTGCATCTATGTGATCTGGATGACATGGTTACTTACTTTCCAATGAAATGAGGCAACAGTGCTGAATTCTCTCTTTGTAGGTAAACTGTGGCCTCTGAGGGCTAATTGTCTCTTCGTGTGTACTGTGAAGCCATTTGGCCATCCTCTAATTTTCGTGGTGTTTTTGCTGCTGCTCTGGGAGTTTGGTATTTGCTTCACAAAATACGAGTTCAAATGGGACACAGTACTGGAGGAGTTCTGTCAGGTGTGGGGGGAAGGGTCTGGAGGAGAATGCACCAAACAGTATTTTATCCCACGTAGCTTGCCCCCTTGACAATAGCAACATGATTCAGAACATTGCCCTGAAACCTCTCCATATAACAAGATTCCTTTACATATAAGGGTCTGCTGGCTACACCATGTCAGTCACAAGCCATTTGGAATCCAATGGTAGATCCTCATGGCCCTACCACTGATGTTTTATCAAACACCTGCACACCACTGCTCTGGGCCACTACTCAGCAGGATCCAACTTACTGGCATCTCTGTTCTAAACCATTTTCATGAAACCCAGTAAATCAAGGTACTGTCTGGTATGCTCATGATCAGCAACAAGACATCCAAAAGTTTTCCAGTGCCACCTGGTCATGGGAATTTCAAAAATTTCATGGTATTTATCTAACCATTTTTCAAAGATGAAGTTGGAGTCACTGTGGGTTTCAATTCATTCAGGAATCATTAAATGGTGAGGAAGCTCATTTCAATGAAAGCTCTAAAGAACTCTCACAGGCAAGGCTTCTGAAAGAGTGCCCAAAGAGGCCACATAAAGCCAGGCCCATTGAGGTCTACAAGGTGAGGCCCATGTGTGTTTTGACTCTCAACTCAGCCTGCCAAGTCTTTAATAATAAAATCATGTTATATCCTGGCGGAGATTCCCAGTGCTCTGTGGAAAGCCACCCTGGGCCTAGATCTCAGTTTCCAATGGCGACTCTCATGCATGGCCTACTAAAATTCCAAAAAAATTCATGGCACTATTTCTCTGACTTTAGTTCCACAACTCAGTCTCTAAGGGGAATCACACCAGAGTTCAAGCCCAGGTGGACACAGTCATTTTTTCCAACCGACACACAAATGACCAAAATTATAACCAAAACACCTCCACATGACACTAATCCTCTTCCATGTAGAGACTCATCCTCACCTCTGGCTGAAGGTTTCTATGAGGGGCGCAGCCAAAGACAGTTTCCAAAATAAGCTCGCTTGCCCCTCATTTGCCTAAAGTCAGGGTGGCCTGGACACCCTTCCTGTGAACCAGGAGTGACAAAATAAGCATGCCTTTAATACTGCTCTGTTTCTCCAATTTGAGCCCTACTGATTTTCAGATATAGATTCTTTATTTCATTTGCAGTCATGTGAAAACCCAAGCACCACTGCAGGGCTTGGAAGAACTCATTTCATCCAAAGAATCCCTATTCTCACTTGATGGAGGTCATGAACCTAACAGAGGAAGGCAAGTGACTTCATCCACAATGACTGATCTTTTTGCAATTACGGTTTTGGATGGACACAAGCGATCATTCTTTAGATCCATCAGGAGCTGAGAATCTAAGTCACAGCCACACATAAGACCAAAAGGCTAATTCAGCCACATCCCTTACCAAAGCAATTAAGCAAAGAGCCACAGATGATGCCCATTCATTTCCATTTCAAAACTGTTTTCCTCAGGCTTCACAGAGGGGTGGCCTAAGGCAAAGGCCTTCCAGACATTCAGGGCAACAGAAAAATAGTTAAGCAAAAGATCCAAAGTAGGGTCTCTCCTCTGAGACTTTCCTGGTCACACTGATATTTGACATTCAGGGCAACAGAACAATAGTTAAGCAAAAGATCCAAAGTAGGGTCTCTCCACTGAGACTTTCCTGGTCACACTGATATCTGAGTTTTCTGAGAATCTCGCCATTCTCTTAAGCTATCCAGTACATGGCCATGTCACAGGGCTTGGAGGTGGTACATATCTTGGAAACAAAACCATGAGCCAATTCTGGAGAATGGCCAGAATTCAGGAAGAAAACAGGAACTTAGGTAGATAGCAGGTGTTGCCCATGGATAAGACAGGTTGCATTCCATTCATTAATTGGCCAGGATGAATTATGGGAAGATTTATACTAGACTAGACATATATTAATGCATTATCTTTTCAAATGTCTACAACAACGGACACAGTGAAATAGACAGATATAGGAACACTAGTCTGGTCAAACGACTTACTAGAAATAGTCCACTGCAAACGAAAAAACCGACTTTCCTACCTATTCTCAGAACATGAGACAGAACCACAAACACACACCCACTCCCACAAAGGCACCTCCTTCCCTCAAGTAGGTCTGTGACTATCCAAAGTGTTCTCTGAATTGTGGGCCATACTATCTTCTCCCAAAATGGCCTGTCCTCTATCAGATCTGGTTTCCTTGGCCAACTCTGTGAAGGTATCAGGAAAAAGTGGTGAGCCACTACCTGCTTTCTCAGGAAAGGTCCCTCTTCAGAGCTCTCCTCCATTTGTCCTTCCTCACATCAGTAGGTACCAAAAAAGACTGACTCTGTCCTTGTTAAATCCAACCAAGTGAGCCCACTGATACTGGGACTGGGACTGCTTCTGGGTGCCTGACTTCTTGGATACCAAGTTCAGAGAGTTCCATCACCAAGGAAATGAGGTATGTCACTTTCTTTGGAACTGAATGAGGTCACTGCCTTGGCAAACACTTTGTCCTAAGAGTTGCTTCCAAGGGTCCCATGAGATGGAGCCGGTCTCTACTTCTTGTGACACTTTCACTAGTTAGAATGGTATATCAACCAGAGGAACCTGGGAACAGCTCTTCACCCAGACCTGGTTTTGTCCATCTTCTCTACAATAAGAAGAGAGAGGCTGATTCAGACACATCCCTTCATCCTGACCAGGTTGTTTGCCATGGAAGATGACTTTTGCTCTCTCAGGTCCTTTATACCTGCCTAAATCTTCTCCAGGTATCATTTCTGAATGGACCTTTGAGGTTCTTGCAGGTGGAAGGTACCCTAATTTCCTGTATTGTAAGAACAACTCTTTCCCTGCTCTTCTGTAAAATGAGATTGAGGGAACAGTGTATGTTTCGGGTTAATAACAGGTTCGATTTCAGTTAGGAATCATTCTGTGCGATGAATAATGGTATTGGGTACCTACGATATTTATAAGAATATAGAGTTGAAATAAATGTACAAAAACAGAAATCTAAGTAAGATTTGAAGGCCAGAAATCATTCGGCCCTTGACTGGGATACTTAGCTTTTAATTATGTTCTGCAAAGATGTCTCAGATAATTCAATAATAAATGGCATAGGACCTTGTACCTTGGATGATTGAATGTAGAAGAGAACATCCAGTCAAAAAGGGATAGTAGGTAGGATTAAGAAGATAGTCGGTAGGTTTAGGAAGAAGAGTGAGTATAGGATTTGGATCAAAAGTTCTTTCCTAATAGGGTTTTGGTTAGAGGGTGAATGTTAATGTCAGCACATATGAAGAGTGAGTCACTATGATGAGCTTGGGAAAATATGTAGAAAAGCAGATATCAATAGAGATATTATGAAATCATGCAAAGTATAAAATGAGTGATAGGATTAGACATTTTCTACAAGGTTGAGTTTCAATATATAATCTTATGAAGAAACAAATTTGTCGTCACCAATAGGATTGACATTTGAGAGCATTAGGCAACCTGGACATGGATGTTTTAGTAATCCATGTACAATTTCCCTTTTGGCTTTGGTACAGTCTTAAGGGTGACCTTCACATTTTTAGTTCCGAATATTATTGTGATAAAATGTTTATGTAGATCAGGTGACATGAGTATTTCTACCACCTTTTCTGGGAGCAATATATTGAAGACATAAAATTACTTTTGGGGGTACAAAGAGGTGTACCCTGTGTCTATGAATATAGAGATAAAGCATGAATAGACCATAATGTGAATAAATAATATTAGTTATTCCAAATTTAAATTATGTATTGAACTGATATCTGAAAAATTACAGGAAATCTAATATTGATATACAATCATTCATTCCAACCAATTATACATCAAATGGTAATATTAGTGTTTTGGTTTATCATGAAGAGTGTGTGAGTTTTGCTTCAATAGTGATTATGGAAATTGAAAATAATGTGTTTGGAAAGAATTCTCATGAAAAGACCAGTCAAGAAACCCTGACAATACATGTGTTCTGAAGCAAGAAGTGATTAAATTTGAAACAAATGCCTATAAATTTGTGAACTTGTGGATGAAATGTATATCCTATGATGTGCAAACCCTGAAGAAATAGTAATGTACCAGTGTTGAATACAAATGAACATCAAATTACATATCATGTGCCATAGGAATCTACTTGCATTGATGTTAGACTGGGTTAGTTACTGTAGAATTATTAGGATTTGTATGCACCATTCACTGAAGTTAGTTTTCAGTACTAGGAAACAAACATGTATTTCAGTTAAATGAATATGTCTGAGAATAATCTTGTGAAAAGTTGATTATAAATCAAAGTACATGAACATGAATGAATTAAGAGAGTGTATATAAGACACATATTTCATATTTTGAAAAATCTACAGAGTGTATGTATATATACAAAAAAAACACAAATAGACATTAAAAAGTAGCAATATATATGCCAAACAAAATTCATCATTAAATATATATCATCCCCAGATGCAAAAATATTTATTTTACTGAACATGAGCTTATGTATAATGTTGTTATACTAGGAAGCTTGTAGGTTGAATTTTCAGTTCCAACAGCGTTTAAGAGGAGTGAACTCTTCTCACAATTTGTATCTGCCAAGTCAGCCACCTCCCAAAAATGTACATGTGATACCTGGTAGGATTCTATATATGTATATAAATATACATGGGTGAAATGGCTACAGAGAATTGGAAACAAGAATTCACATATCTGTTAACTTTAAAAACACATGGAGAACTATTTCAATTAAAAATTGACTAGATTTATAACTCCTACCTTATATAATGCAAAAGGCAAGTCCAAATATACAACATGCCTCCTCTGAACTGCTTGTATTTATATTTGTTTGGGTTATTTTTCTCCTTTTTATTAGGTTGAGTAGTCTGAGCCTAATAGGTTCGGGTTAGTGTCAGGGATTCACTATTTCAATAGGAAAATTGAAAAATGAATCCAATGTGTATGCAAATATGTGCTGCATAAATATCCTTCCACTCTCATCCAGAGCAATGCCTTGTCAATACCTTTGCCCCAATTAAGACACAATTGGAGGAGAAGAGTTAGAAAATCAGTGAATACATATCTGGAATGGAAATGCTCAGGAGTTCACAACCTTGGAGGTGGTAGAGGAGTTTCCAAAAGTAAGGGACTGGGTTAACACTCCACAAACATGGAGCTCTTCTGGCCTAAAAACTTTTTGAGAAACTTTCTGTGAGGTTGGGCACTTGAAAAATATGTTGTTGTCAGGAGATTTGACTTCTTTGCGTGAGACCATCAAAGCTGGGTCTGCATTTATGTGACCTGGAGGACATGGCTTCTTATATTCCAATAAAGATGAGCAGCAGTGCTGCATTATCTCTTTGTAGGTAAACTGTGACCACTGGGGACTAAGTTTCTCCCCATGTGGACTGTGAAGCCATTTGGTCCTGGTCCACTTTTTGTCGTGTTTTTGCTACTGCACTCGGAGTTTGGTATTTGCTTCATGACATACAAGAGGCTAAACTGGGACTCAATGCTGGAGGGAGTTCTGTCACGTGTGGTGTGCCAGGGTATGCAGGAGAATGCACAAACCAGGCTTCTATCCCTCATAGCTTGCCCCATTGCCCCCTTGTCCATATCAACCTAATTCTGAACATTGCCCTGAAACCTCTCCATATAACAAGATGCCATTACATATAAGGGTCTGCTTTCTGCACCATGTAAGTAACATGCCATTTGGAATACAATGGTAGATCCTCATGACCCTACCACTGGTGATTTATCACACACCTGCCCAAAACTGTTCTAGGCCCACTACTCAGCAGGCTCTAACTTACTGGCATCTCTGTACTACAACATTTTCATGAAACCCAGTCAATCAAGGCACTGTCTGGTATACTCTTGATCAGCAATAGGACATCCAAAGGTTCTCCAGTGCCACCTGGTCATGGGAATTTCAAAATTTTCATGGTATTTATCTAGCCATTTTTCAAGGATGAAGTTGGAGGCACTGTGGCTTTCAATTCATTCAGTAACCATTAAATGTTGAGGAAGCTCAATTCAATAAAAGCTCTGGAGAACTCTCACAGGCAAGGCTTCTGAAAGAGTGCCAAAATGGTCACATGATGCCAGGCCCATTAAAGTCTACAATGTGAGGCCTATGTATTTTTCGACTCTCAAATATGGCTGCCATGTCTTTGAGAATAAAATCAGGTGATATCCTGGCAGAGATTCCCAGTGCTCTGTGGAAAGCCACCCTGGCCCTAGATCTCAGTTTACAAGGGCGACTCACATGCGTGGCCTCCTAAAATCCAAACAAAATTCATGGCAATACTTCTCTGAGTTCAGTTTCACAACTCAGTCTCTAAGGGGAATCACACCAAAGTTCAAGCCCAAGTGGACCCAGTCATTTCTTCCAACCGCCAAACAAATGGCCAAAATTAAAACCAAAACATTCCCACATGGCCCTCATCTTCTTCCATATAGTCACTCATCGTAACCTCTGGCTGGAGTTTTCCATCAGGGGCACAGCCCAAGACTGTGTCCAAAAAAAGCTCGCTTGCCCCTCATTTGCCTAAAGTCAGGGTGGCCTTGACAGCCCTCCTGTGAACCAGAAGTGATCAAATAAGCCTGCCGTTAATACTGCTCTGTTTCTACAATTTGAGGCCTACTGACTTTCAGGTATAGATTCTATATGTGATTTGGAGTCATGCGAAAACCCAAGCACCTCATCAGGGCTTTGAAGAACTCATTTGACCCAAAGAATCCCTATTCACACTTGATGGAGGTCAGGAACCTAACAGAGGAAGACGAGAGACTTCATCCACAATGACTGATTTTTTGCCATTATAGTTTTGGACGCACACATGGGATCATTCTTTATATCCATCATGTGCTGAGAATCTAAATCACAGCCACAAAGAAGGCCAAGAGGCTAATTCAGCCACATCCATTTCCAAAGCAATTAAGCAAAGAGTCACAGGTGATGCCCATTCATTTCCATTTCAAAACTATATTCTTCAGGCTTCACAACGGGGTGCCCTGAAGCAAAGACCTTCCAGATATTCAGTGTAACAAAACAGTGCTTAAGCAAAAGGTCCAAAGCAGGGTCTCTTCACTGAGAGTTTCTTGGTCACACTGATATCTGAGTTTCCTGAGATGCTCGCCATTCTTTTCAGCTATCCAGTACATGACCATGTCACAGAGCTTGGAGGTGGTACATATCGTGGACACAAAACCATGAGCCTATTCTGGAGACTGGCCAGAATACAGGAAGAAAACATTAACTTGGGAAGATAGCAGGTGTTTCCCTTCGATAAGACAAGCTGCAGTTCATTCATATATTGGGCAGGATGAATTTTGGGAATATTTATGCTTTAAAGGACACATTCATTAATGCATTTTCTTTTCTAATGTTTACAACAACGGACACAGTGGAATACACAGACATGGAAATACTTGCCTTGTCAAACGACTTCCTAGAACAGTCCACTGAAAACCACAAATAAAAAAAAAACAACAAAAAAAATGCCTTTCCTACCTATTCTCAGAACATGAGACAGAACCACAAACCCATACCCACTCCCACAAAGGCAGCTCCTTCCCCCAAGTATGTCTGTGATTAGAAGGAGTGTCCTATGACTGGTGAGCCATACTATGTTCTCCCAAAATGGCCTGTCCTCTTTCAGATCTGGTTTCCATGGCCAACTCTGTGAAGTTGTCAGGAAAAAGTGGTGAGCCACTACCTGCTTTCTCAGGAAAGGTCCCTCTTCAAAGCTCTTCTGGCATTTGGCCATCCTCACATCAGTAGGTACCAAGAAAGATTGATTTTGTCCTTGGAAAATCCAAACAAGTGAGTCCACTGGGACTGGAACTGGGACTGCCTCTGGGTGCCTGGCTTCTTGGATACCAAGTTCAGAGAGTTCCACCACCAAATAATGAGGTATGTCACTTTCTTTGGAACTGAATGAGGTCACTGCCTTGGCAACCACTTTTCCCTAACAGTTGCTTCCAAGGGTCCCATGAGATGGAGCCGGCCCCTACTTCCTGTGACACTTTCACAAGTTAGAATGAAATATCAATGATAGCCACCCAGGAATAGCTCTACACACAGGTCTGGTTTTGTCAGTCTTCTCTACAATAAGAAGAGAGAGGCTGATTAAGACACATCCCTTCATCCTGACCAGGTGTTTTGCATGGAAGATGAGTTTTGCTCACTCAGGTCCTTTATACCTGCCTACAACTTGTCCAGGTATCATTTCTGCATGGACCTTTGAGGTTCTCAGCAGGTGGACTGTCCCCTTCTTTCCTGTATTGTAAGAACAACTCTGTCCCTGCTCTTCGGTAAAATGAGATTGAGGGAACCGTGTATGTTTCGGGTTAATAACAGGTTCGATTTGTGTTAGGAATCATTCTGTGTGATGAATAATAGTGTTGGGAACCTTCGATATTTACAAGAATATGGAGGTTAAATATAAGTATGAGAACAGAAATCTAGGTATGATTTGAAGCCCAGAAGAGCATTGAGCCCTTGATTGGGATAATTAGCTTTGAATTATGTTCTGCAAAGATGTCTCAGTTAATTCAATACACAATGGCATAGGACTTTGTACCTTGGATGATTGAATGTAGAAGAGAACATACAGTCAAAAAGGGATAGTCAGTAAGATTATGAAGCTGGTCGGTAGGTTTAGGAAGAAGAGTGAGTATTTGATTTGGACAAAAGTTCTTTAACAATAGGGTTTCGGTTAGAGAGTGAATGTAAATGTCAGCACATATGAAGAGTCAGTCACTATGATGAGCTGGGAAAAAATGTGGAAAAGCAGATATCAATAGAGACATTATGAAATCAGGCAAAGTATAAAGTGAGTGATAGGATTAGACATTTTCAACAGGGTTGAGTTTGAATACATAATCTTTGGAAGAAAAAAATATGTAGTCACCAATAGGATTGACAGTTAAGAGCATTAGGCAACCTGGACATAGATGTTTTTAGTAATCCATGTTCACTTTTCATTTAGTCCTTCGTGCAATCATAACCGTGACCATTACATTATTTGTCGAGAATATTACTGTGAAAAAATGTATATGTAGATCAGGTGACATGAGTATTTTGTCCACCATTTCTGGAAACATTATATTGAAGACGTAAAATTAGTATTGGGGGTACAAAGAGGTGCACACTGTGTCTATGAATATAGAGATAAAGCATGAATAGACAATACTGTGAATAAATAATATAACTTGTTCCAACATTAAATAATGTTTTGAACTGATATCTGGAAAATTACAGAAAATCTTATATTGATATACAATCATTCATTCCCACCAATTATACATCTAATGATAATATTAGTGTTTTGGTTTATCATGAACAGTGTGTGAGTTTTGCTTCAAAAGTGATTATGGAAATCGAAAATAATATGTTTGGAAAGAAGTCTCATGAAAAGACCAGTCAGGAAACCTGGAGGAATGCATATATTGTAAAGCAGGAAGCGATTGAAATTCAATCAAATGCCTATAAATTTGCTAATTTGTGGATGAAATATATATCCTATGATGTGCATAAACTAATGAAATAGTAATGTACCATTGTTGAATAAAAATGAACGTCAAAATACACATCATGTCCCATAGGAATCTACTGGCATTGATTTTAAACTGTAGAAATATTAGGATTCTCGTGCATTATTCACCGAATTTAGTTATCTCTTTTTTTTAAATTTTTATATATGGTTTTTCAAAACATTACATAGTTCTTGATAAATAATATTTCACACTTTGTTTTATGTGGGTTATGAACTCCCATTTTTGACCCGTATACAGATTGCAGAATCACATCAATTACACATCCATTGATTCATATATTGCCATACTAGTGTCTGTTGTCTAATATCTTCCTCTATTTTTCTCTTTAGGTTTCTGTAGTTTTCCTTGTATAAAACTTGCACCTCTTTTGTTAGGTTGATTCCCAATTATTTTTTTTTTTAGTATATTGTGAATGGAGTGGTTGTCCTCATTTCCGTTTCAGAGGATTTGTCACTGATATTCAGGAATGTCTTTGATTTATGAGTGTTGATTTTATATCCTGCCACTTTGCTGAATTCATTTATTTGCTCTATTAGTTTCATTGTAGACCTTTTTGGGTCTGCTAGGAATAGAATCATGTCATCTGCAATAGTGATAATTTAAGTTCTTCTTTTCCTATTTATATGCCTTTAATTTCTTTCATCTCTCTAATTGCTCTGGCCAGTGTTTCGAGAACTATGTTGAACAGAAGTGGTGAAAGAGGGCATACCTGTCTTGTTCCAGATTTTAGGGGGAATGCCTTCAATTTTTCTCCATTCAGAATGATGCTAGCCTGAGACTTAGCATAGATTGCTTTTACAATATTGAGGTATGTTCCTGTTATCCCTAGTTTTTCTAGAATTTTGAACATAAAGGGATGCTGTACTTTGTCGAATGCTTTTTCTGCATCTATCGAGATGATCATATGGTTCTTATTTTTAAGTCTATTGATGTGATGAATAACATTTATTGATTTCTGTATATTGAACCAGCCTTGCATCCCACGGATGAATCCTACTTGATCATGGTGCACAATTTTTTTGATATGCTTTTGTATCTGATTTGCCAGAATTTAATTGAGGATTTTTGCCTCTAGGCTCATTAGAGATATTGGTCTGTAGTTTTCATTCTTTGAAGTGTCTTTGTCTGGTGTAGGAATCAGAGTGATGTTGACCTCATAGAATGAATTTGGAAGTTCTCCCTCTTTTTCAATTTCCTGAAATAGCTTGAAAAGTATTGGTATTAGTTCCCCTTTAAAGGTTTTGTAAAACTCTGCTGTATACCCATCAGGTCCTGGGCTTTTCTTACTTGGTAGTGTTTTGATGGTTTTTTCTATTTCCTCAATTGATATTGGTCTGTTTAGGTTGTCTATATCCTCCTGACTCAATCTGGGCAGATCATATGACTTAAGAAATTTATCGATGCCTTCACTGTCTTCTATTTTATTAGAGTACAAAGATTCAAAATAATTTCGGATTATCTTCTGTATATCTGAAATATCTGTTATGATATTGTCTTTTTCATCCTGTATGCTAGTAATTTGAGTTCTCTCTCTTTTTGTCTTCGTTAGCATGGCTAAGGGTCTGTAGATTTTTTTTATTTTTTCAAAGAACCAAATGGGTTGATGTGTCTGCTGTGCTTGCAGGCCGCTAGTCCTGTTCCGCCGGTCAGTTGCAGGTCTGCCTACCTTGCGGGAGCGGGTGGTGGCTCTGCTTTGGCCCTACTGCAATTGGGGTGTCGTGACTACCATGCTGGCAGATCGCTGGGCCTGTTCCGGGTGCGGGCAAAGACTCTGCTCTGCCCCTACTCCAATTGGGTTGACGTGAGTACCACGCAGGTGGGCCGTTGTGCTTGTACTGGGTGCGGGAGAAAGCTCTGCTCTGCCACTACTCCAATTGGGGTGTCATGTCTATCATGGTGGCAGGCCGCTGGGCCTGTTCCGAAGGTCAGTCACAGGTCTGCTTTTGTGGCGGGCGCGGGGGGCGGCCTGCTTGGCCCCTACTACAATTTGGGTGACGTGACTACCACACCAGCTGGTGGCTGGGCCTGATCCGGGCGCAGGCAGTGGCACTGCTCTTTCCCTACTCCATTTGGGGTGACGTGGGTACCACGCCTGCGGGCCTGATGAATCTTCCTCTATGTTTCTAGAGAGAATTACGGAGGCATATAGGAGATATACTCCTTTCGATCCTCATGCAGAGGATCAAAAATCATCTGTCACAATGGCCTTTATTGGGCATGCTGCCTTGGATATTTAAAGAAAGTTACAATGCTTAGATGGATTACAAGATATGACTTTGAGAGATTTAGTCAGAGAAGCCGAGAAAGTATACTATAAGAGAGAAACTGAGGAAGAGAAGGGAGCAAAAGGAGGATAAAAGAAACAAAAGACAGACTAAGGAGTTGACTAAGGTCCCGGTCACAATAACAAAAAGGCCAGAAATTAAGAAACAGGGAGACAGGAAGGGATACCTGGTCCCACGCCAGAGGCCACCCCTGACCTCAGATCAATGTGCCTACTGTAAAGAAAGAGGACACTGGGTTCAAGAGTGCCCTAGAAAGAGGCAGCCACGCCAGCCAGCCATTCTGACTCTTTAGCATGACTACGAAAGTCGGGGCTCAGATCCCCTCCCTGAGCTCAGCGTATCTTCTGAAGTAGAGGAGACACCAGGAAACTTTGAAGTGGATACAGGGGCAATAAACTCAGCCCTTAAGGCCCCATTGGGCCCTCTATCAAATAAAAGGTCTCTAGTTCAAGGGGCTAATGGCAGTAAATATCGGACTTGTATAACTAAGAGGATCATGGACCTGGGGAAAGGAAAAATCCATCACTCCTTTTTAGTAATCCAGAATGCCTGGCAGACTTTTGCTGTACGTCATGGGGATGTGAGCATACAGGGGCTGCCTGATGGAACACAAACTCCTCATCAAATTCAGTACACAGCATTGGCCATATTACCAATTAGATAACCAAAACCGATGGCCCCCAGAGGGGTCTCTTGATCCTCAAATTCTGCGTGACCATTTTTTTTAAAGAGAGAGGTGAGAGAGAGAGAGACAGAGAGAATTTTTAATATTTATTTTTTAGTTTTTTCCTGGACACGACATCTTTGTTTGTATGTGGTGCTGAGGATCGAACCCGGGCCGCACGCATGCCAAGCGAGCGTGCTACAATTGAGCCACATCCCCAGGCCTGTGTGACCTTTTTAACTTCTGCAAGTGCTCAAAAGGGTGAAAGGAGATTCCCCTATGGGCAGGCCTTTTCCATCCTTCACTCATATCCTGAACTATGCTTATCCAATCAATCCTCACCTTCAGCCTTGTGGTCCAGAGTCTCTGCTGTAACTCTCACCTCAGCAACCTGATTTCTCCCCTCCAATTATTAGATCAAAAAACCAAATCTCTGCTGGTTCTCAGACCATCGCCATCTTGCTGAAGTAGCAGGTACTCAGGTTTCCATCCACCGACTCACTCCTCTCTTCTCCTGTCCGTGCCCGCCCCGGGTCCCACCAGGTCCTCTTACCAGCTAACACAAAACTGAAACTAGCTGAGGAGAGCCCTCAGACTCCTATCAAAGATGTAATGAAAATGGCCTTTAAAGTTGCTTTGTCATCACTGAAACAGTTTACTAAAAATTTAAAGTCCCTCACATGCATTTTGGGATACTCACTCTTGTCTTCCCCTCTGCTCTACCTGTTCTACAGCTCAAGTTTTTGTTGCTAGGAAAATCCCAAACCCCTTTCCCATTATTCTTTTACATCTCTCCTTCCTTATTCTCAGATCCTCGGAGCTGCTGTCAGCCCCACCTTCCCTGTCTTCCCCTTCTGTACCAGGCCTACAGAAAATTCTTAACTGACTTTCTACAGAAGTCTTCACCATGGCTGACTTTAGGACTTTCAGCAAAAGAGTCCCTATAAAACAGTTCAATGTAGATAAACTTCCTCTTTTAGTGTTGCCTTGTTCTACTTGGCCACTGGCTAAAAAAATAAGCACTTCTATGCTAGACACCCCATTATTTGTTTTCCACAAAATATATGAACAAGGCCTCTGGCCATGAGCTGGGGCTTTACAGAGATGGCTATATTTCTAAGATAAAGAAGTTACCATCAGGGCTCCATGGTAACAGCTGTCAGGGGTGAAAATAAGAAAGGTAGGAAAAAGCTCTTTCCCTCCCAGGTGTCCTTGAAAAGTTAACTTGCCCAGAACTGAGGTAAAAACAGAAACAACAACGGCTTTTTTGAACTTCTGAAGACTGTGAACTTCTGAGCCCCTTCCCTTACATGTTGGGTACAAAATTCTGAAACTACCTAAACTTGAGTTTCAGGAGAATAATTGATTACAACAGAAGCAATGCCCTCTGAATCTGGTTGCAACCAAATAGGACGGTTTCCCTGTCTTCGTTGATATCTTAGGTGCCTTGCCTTGTCCGTCCCTACAACACCATAATTGTATATAATTAAACATTGTTTATGTTTTAAAGAAATTGTCAACAGATGTGATTAATTGTGTAATGGTGCAGATGTTTCCCAGAGTGCTCTGTCATGATGAAATAAAATAGAGGGGCATACAACCCGTTTCCACTGGGAACATATATCCCTCACTTTAGCCATCCTATTCGGAATATTAGTTGCTTCAGGGGTGGGGACAGGAACCACTGCCCTCGTCCATGGGACACAACAAATGACCCAATTAGAAGAAGCAATAGACCAAAACTAAGATATTAGATACCTCCATCAGAGCTTTGCATGAATTTTTAACCTCTCTCTCTGAAGTTGTTTTACAGTACAGGCGAATGACACAAAACACACACACACACACAGAAAAAAAAATAGCAAAATATATGTCAATCAAAATTTTCATAAAATATATATCAAAAAGATCCAAAAATATTCATTTTACTGAACATGGATTTATGTATAATGTTGTTCAACTAGCAAGCTCACCCATTGGTTGAATATTCAGTTCCAACACGGTTAAGTAGGAGTGATCTCTTCTCACAATTTGTATCTGCCAACTCATCCACCTCACAAGAATGTATGTGTGGTACCAGGTATGATTCTATATATCCATATAAAAATATATGTGCTGAATAGGCTACAGAGAAAGGGAGACAGGAATTCACAATTTTTTAACTTTAAAAACACATGGAGAACTATTTCAACAAAAAATTGACTAGATTTAACTCCTACTCTGTATCATGCAAAAGGCAAGTCCAAATATACACCATGCCTCCTCTAAACTGCTTGTATTTCTATTCATGGCAATACTTCTCTGAGTTCAGTTCCAGAACGCAGTCTCTAAGGGAAATCCCAACAGAGTTCAAGCCCAGGTGGACCAAGATATTTCTTACAACCACCACACAAATGACCACAATTAAAAACAAAAGACTCAAACATGGTCCTCATCTTCTTCCATAGAGTCACTCATCGTAACCTCTGTCTGGAGGTTTCCATGAAGGGCTCACCCAAAGACAGTGTCCAAATAAACTCCCTTGCCCCTCATTTGCCTAAAGTCATGTTGGCCTGGACACCCTTTCTGTGAACCAGGAGTGATCAAATAAGCCTCCCGTTAATACTGCTCTGTTTCTCCAATTTGAGGCCTACTGACTTTCAAGTATAGATTCTTTATGTGATTTGGAGTCATACGAAAACCTAAGCACCTCTGCAGTGATTTGAAGAACTCATTTGACCCAAGGAATACCTATTCTCACTTGATGGAGGTCAGGATCCTAACAGAGGAAGACGAGAGACTTCATCCACAATGACTGATCTTTTGGCAATTATGGTTTTGGATGCACACATGGGATCATTTTTAGATCCATCAGCTGCTGAGAATCAAAGTCACAGCCACATACAAGGCCAAGAGTCTAATTAAGACACATCCCTTTCCAAAGCAACTAAGAAAGAGCCACAAGTGATGCCCATTCATTTCCATTTGAAAACTGTTTCCTTCAGGCTTCACAAAGGGGTGGCCTGAGGCAAAGACCTTCCTGATATTCAGGGCAACAGAACAATAGGTAAGCAAAAGGCCAAAAGCAGGGTATATCCACTGAGACTTTCCTGGTCACACTGATATCTGAGTTTTCTGAGATGCTGGCCATTGCCTTCAGGTATCCTGTACATGGCCATGTCACAGACCTTGGAGTTGTTGCATATCTTGGACACAAAACCATGAGCCTATTCTGGAGAGTGGCCTGAATTCAGAAGAAAACAGGGACTTAGGAAGGTAATAGGTATTGCTCATCCATAAGGCAAGCCGCACTCCATTCATAAATTAGGCAGGATGCATAATGGGAAGCTTTCTACTAGACAGGACACATCCATTTTTGCATTCTCTTTTCTCATGTCTACAACCACGGACACAGTGGGATACACAGACATAGAAAAACTCATTTTGTCAAACGACTTACTAGAAACAGTTCACTCCAAATCAAACAAACCGCCTTCTCTACCTATTCTCAGAATATGAGACAAAACAACAAACCCACACTCACAAAGGCACCTCCTTCCCTCAAGTAGGTCTGTGACTCTCCGGAGTTAACTCTGACTGGTGGGACATATTATGTTCCCCCGAAATGGCGTGTCCTCTATCAGATCTGCTTTCCTTGACCAACTCTGTAAAGTTGTCAGGAAAAAGTGGCGAGCCACTACCTGCTTTCTCAGGAAAAGTACCTCTTCAGTGCTCTCCTGGTATTTGGCTATACTCACATCATTAGGTACCGAGAAAGACTGACTCTGTCCTTGGAAAATCCAATCAAGTGAGCCCACAGGGACTTGGACTGGGATTGCCTCTCGGTGTCTAGGTTCTTGGATAGCAAGTTCAGAGAGTTCCATCACCAAGGAAATTAGATATGTCACTTTCTTTGGAACTGAATGAGGCTACTGCCTTGGCACCCCTTTTTCCTAACAGTTGCTTCCAAGGGTCCCATGAGATGGAGGCTGCCCCTACTTCCTGTGACACTTTCACAAGTTAGAATGGTATATCAACCATAGGCACCCATGAACAGCTTTCCACACAGGCCTGATTTGGTCCATCTTCTCTACAATAAGAAGAGAGAGGCTGATTAAGACACATCCCTTCATCCTGACCAGGTTGTTTGCCATGGAAGATGACTTTTGCTCTCTCAGGTCCTTCATAGCTGCCTATAACTTTTCCGGGTATCATTTCTGTATGGACCTTTGAGGTTTTCAGCAGGTGGAAGGTCCCCTACTTTCCTGTATTGTAAGAACAACTCCGTCCCTGTTCTTCTGTAAAATGAGATTGAGGGAACAGTGTATGTTTAGGGTTAATAACAGGTTCAATTTGGGTTAGGAATCATTCTGTGCGATGAATAATGGTATTGGCAACCTGTGAGATTTACAAGAATGTAGAGGTGAAATATAAGTATGAAAATAAAAATCTAGGTACAATTTGAAACCCAGAAGGGCATTGGGCCCTTGATTGGGATACTTAGCTTGAATTATGTTCTCTAAAGATGTCTCAGATAATTCAATATACAATGGCATAGGACCTTGTACCTTGGATGATTGAACGTAGAAGAGAACATCCAGTCAAAAAGGGATAGTCAGTAGGTTTAGAAAGATTGTCGGTAGGTTTAGGAAGAAGAGTGATTATAGGGTTTAGACCAAAAGTTCTTTAGCAATATGGTTTTGGTTAGAGAGTGAATGTAAATGTCAGCACATATGAAGAGTCAGTCACTATGATAAACTGGGAAAATATGTAGAAATGCAGATATCAATAGAGACATTATTGCATCAGGCAAAATATAAAGTGAGTGATAGGATTAGACATTTTCAACAGGGTTGAGTTTGAATATATAATCTTAGGAAGAAACAAATATGTTGTCACCAATAGGATTGACATTTGAGAGCATTATGCAGCATGGACATGGATGTTTCTATTAATCCATGTTCACTTTCTTTTTAGGCTTTGGTACAGTCATAAGTGTGACCTTTACATTTTTTTTCAGAATATTACTGTGATAAAATGTATATGTAGATCAGGTGACATAAGTATTTCTTCCACCATTTCTGGTAGCAATATATTGAAGACGTAAAATTAGTATTGGGGGTCCAAAGAGGTGTACACTGTGTCTATGAATATAAAGATAAAGCATGAATAGAACATACTGTGAATAAATAATATAACTTGTTCCAACTATAAATAATGGATTGAACTGATATCTGAAAAATTACAGGAAATCTTATATTGATATACAATCATTCTTTCCAAAATGGTATACATATAATGGTAATATTAGTGTTTTGGTTTATCACGAAGGGTGTGAGTTTTACTTCACCAGTGATTATGGAAATCGAAAATAACTTGTTTGGAAAGAAGCGTCATGAAAAGACGAGTTCAGAAACCCTGATAATACTTGTGTTCTGAAACAGGAATTGATTAAAGTTGAAACAAATGCCTGTAAATTTGTGAACTTGTGGATGAAATATATATTGTATGATGTGCAAAAACTGAAGAAATAATAATGTACCAGTGTTGAATACAAATGAACCTCAAATTACATATCATATCCCATAGGAATCTACTTGCATTGGTGGTAAACTGGGTCAGTTACTGTAAAATTATTAGAATTTGTAGGCACCATTCACTGAAGTTTGTTTTCAGTACTAGGAAACAAATATGTATTTCAGGTGGATGAATATTTCGGAAAATAATCTTGTGAAAAGTTGATTATAAATCCATATACATGAACATGAATGAATTTAGAAAGTGTATATAAGACACATATATTTTATATATTGAAAAATCTGAATAGTGTATGTGTATATACACACACACACACACACACACACACACACACAAACTACACACAGACATTAAAAACCAGCAATATATATGAAAATCAAAATTCATCAGTAAATATATATCATCCACAGATGCAAAAATAATTATTTTACTGAACATGAGTATATGTATAATGTTGTTCTACTAGAAAGCTCCCCTATAGTTTGAATCTTCATTTCTAACAGCGTTTAAGAGGAGTGATCTCTTCTCACAATTTGAATCTGCCAAGTGAGAAACCTCACAAAAATGTACGTGGGATTCCTGGTAGGATTCTATATGTGCATATAAATATACATGTGTGAATTGGCTACAGAGAAAGGGAAACAGGATTTCACACATTTGTTATCTTTAAAAACACATGGAGAACTATTTCAAATAAAAATTGACTAGATTTATAACTCCTACCTTATATAATGCAAAAGGCAAGTCCAACTATACAAGATGCCTCCTCTGAAGTGCTTGAATTTCTATTCTGTTTGGGTTATTTTTCTCCATTATATTAGGATGAGTTGTCTGATTCTAGTAGGTATGGGTTAGTGTCAGGGATTCAGTATTTCAAAAGGAAAATTGGAAAATGAATTCAATGTGTAAGCAAATATGTGCTTCACAAATATCTGTTAAGGTCTGATATCCTCTCACTCTCATCCAGAAAAATGCCTTGACATTACCTTCACCCCAGGTAAAACATAATTAGAGGAGAAGAGTTAGAAAATCAGTGAATACATATCTGGAATGGAAAATGCTCAAGAGTTCATAACCATGGAGGTGGTAGAGGAGTTTCCAAAAGTAAGGGACAGGGTAAACACAACACAAACAGGGAGCTCTGAGAGCCTAAAAACTTTTTGAGAAACTGCCTCTGAGTTTGGGCACTTGAAATATATGTTGTTGTCAGAAGATTTGGCTTCTTTAGTAGTGAGACCATCAAAGCTGGTTCTGCATCTATGTGACCTGAAGGACTTGGTTTCTTATTTTCCAATGAACATGAAGAAGCAATGCTGAATCCTCTCTTTGTAGGTAAACTGTGACCACTGAGGACTAAGTGTCTCTCCGTGTTGACTGCAAAGCCATTTGGTCCTCCTACAATTTTTGTGGTGTTTTTCCTGCTGCACTGGGAGTTTGGTATTTGCTTCACAAAATACCAGGAGCTCAACTGGGACATATTGCTGGAGGGAGTTCTGTCACGTGTGTTGGGTCAGGGTCTGCAGGAGAATGCACCAACCAGGCTTCTATCCCTCCTAGCTTGGCCCATTGCCCCCTCGTCCATATCAACCTGATCCAGAACATTGCCCTGAAACCTCACCATATAACAAGATGCCTTTACATATAAGGGAATGCTGGCTGCACCATGTCAGTCACAAGCCATTTGGAATCCAATGGTAGATCCTCATGGCCCTACCACTGATGTTTCATCACACACCTGCCCACCACTGCTCTAGGCCCACTACTCAGCAGGCTCCAACTTACTGGCATCTCTGTTCTACACCATTTTCATGAAACCCAGTCAATCAAGGCATTGTCTGGTATACTCATGATCAGCAACAGGACATCCAAATGTTCTCCAGTGCCACCTGGTTGTGGGAACTTCCAAAAATTCATGGTATTTATCAAGCCATTTTTCAAGGATGAAGTTGGAGAATCTCTGGGTTTCAATTCATTCAGGAACCACTAAATGTTGAGGAAGCTAATTTAAATGAAATCTCTGGAGAACTCTCACAGGCAAGGCTTCCCAAAGAGTGGGGAAAAGGTCACATGAAGCCAGGCACATTGAGGTGTAAAATGTGAGGTCCATGTGTGTTTTGACTCTCAACAATGGCTGCAAGTTTTTCACAATTATATCATGTGATATCCTGGCTGAGATTCCCAGTGCTCTTTGGAAAGCCAGATCTCAGTTTCCGAGGGCAACACTCATGCGTGGCCTCCTAAAATCCCAAAACAATTCATGGCAATACTTCTCTGAGGTGAGTTCCAGAACTCATTCTCTATGGGGAATCACACCAGAGTTCAAGCCCAGGTGGACCCAGACATTTCTTCCAACCGCCACACAAATGACCACAATTAAAACCAAAACACTCCCACGTGGCCCTCATCTTCTTCCATATAGTCACTCATCATGACCTCTGGCTGGAGGTTTCCATGAGGGGTGCAGCCATTGGTAGTGTCCAAAATAAGCTCACTTGCCCCTCATTTGCCTAAAGTCAGGGTGGCCTGGACACTCTTAATATGAACCAGGAGTGGTCAAATAAGCCTGCCGTTCATGCTGCTCTGTTTCTCCAATTTGAGGCCTACTGACTTTCAGGTATGGAATATTTATGTGAAACAGAGTCATGAGAAAAGCCAAGCACCTCGGCAGAGATTTCAAGAACTCATTTGACCCAAAGGATCAGTATTCTCACTTGATGGATGTCAGGAACCTAACAGAAGAAGGCGAGAGACTTCATCCACAATGACTGATCTTTTGGCCATTTTGGTTTTGGATGCGCACATGCGATCATTCTTTGGATCCATCATGTGCTGAGAATAAAAATCACAGCCACATACAAGGCCAAGAGGCTAATTCAGACACATCCCTTTCCAAAGCAATTAAGCAAAGAGCCACAGGTGATGCCTATTCATTTCAAATTTAAAACTGTTTTCTTCAGGCTTCACAAAGGGGTGGCCTGAGGCAAAGACCTTCCTGACATTCAGGGCAACAGAACATAAGGTAAGCAAAAGGCCCAAAGCAGGGTTTCTCCACTGAGACTTTCCTGGTCACACTGATATCTGAGTTTTCTGAGATGATCTCCATTCTCTTCAGCTATCCAGTATATGGCCATGTCACAGAGCTTGGAGGTGGTACATATCTTGGACACAAATCCCTGAGCCTATTCTGGAGACTGGCCAGAATTCAGGAAGAAAACAGGAACTTAGGATGATAGCAGGTGTTGCCCATCGATAAGTCAAGGTGCAGTCCATTCATAAATTGAGCAGGATGAATTATGGTAAGATTTATACTAGACAGGACACATCCATTAATGCATTCTCTTTTCTAATGTCTACAACAATGGACATAGTCGGATACACAAACATAGAAACACTCACCTTGTCAAATGACTTACTCGAAACAGTCCACTTCAATCCAAACAAACCGCCATTCCTACCTTTTGTTAGAACATGAGACAAAACCACAAACCCACACCCACTCCCACAATGGCACCTCCTTCCCCCAAGTAGATCTGTGACTATCTGGAGTGTCCTCTAACTGCTCGGCCATACTATATTCCTTCGAAATAGTCTGTCCTCTCTCAGGTCTGGTTTCCTTGGCTAACTCTGTGAAGTTGTCAGGAAAAAGTGGTGAGCCACTACTGGCTTTCTCAGAAAAGGTACCTCATGAGTGCTCTCCTGGCATTTGGCCATCCTCACATTAGTAGGTACCAAGAAATACTGACTCTGTCCTTGGTAAATCCAAACAAGTGAGACCACTGTGACTGGGAATGGGATAGCGTCTGGGTGCCTGGCCACTAGGATACAAAGATCATAGAGTTCCATCACCAAGGAAATGAGGTATGTCACTTTCTTTGGAATTGAATGAATGAGGTCACTGCCTTGGCAACCAGTTTGTCCTAACACTTGCTTCCAAGGGTCCCATGAGATGGAGGCTGCTCCTACTTCCTGGAACACTTGCACAAGTTAGAATGGTATATCAACCATAGGCACCTGGGAACAGCTCTCCACACAGGTCTGGTTTAGTCCATCTTCTCTAACATAAGTAGAGAGAGACTGATTCAGACACATCCCTTTATCCTGACCAGGTTGTTTGCCATGGAATAGGACTTTTGCTCTCTCAGGTCTTTCATACCTCCCTACAACTTCTCCAGGTATCATTTCTGCATGGACCTTTGAGGTTTTCAGCAGGTGGAAGGTCCCCTAATTCCCTGTATTTTAAGAACAACTCTGTCGCTGCTCTTCTGTAAAATGAGATTGAGGGAAAAGTGTATGTTTAGGGTTAATAACAGGTTCAATTTGGGTTAGGAATCATTCTGTGCAATGAATAATGGTATTGGGAACTTGCGATAATTACAAGAACATAGAGGTGAAATATAAGTATGGAAACAGAAATCTAGGTATGATTTGAAGCACAGGACCTTGTACCTTGGTAGATTTAATGTAGAAGAGAACATCCAGTCAAATATGGATAGTCGGTAGGATTAGGAAGATAGTCAGTAGGTTTAGGAAGAAGAGTGAGTATAGGATTTGGACCAAAAGTTCTTTAGCAATAGGGTTTCGGTTAGAGAATGAATGAAAATGTCAGCACATATGAAGAGTCAGTCACAATGATGAACTGGGGAAAATAAGTAGGAAAGCAGGTATCAAAAGAGACATTATGAAATCAGGCAAAGTATAAAGTGAGTTATAGGATTAGACATATTCAACAGGGTTTAATTTGAATATATAATCATTGGAAGAAACAAATATGTTGTCACCAATAGGATTGACATTTGAGAGCATTAGGCAACCTTCACATGGATGTTTTTAGTTAAACATTTTCACTTTTCTTTTAGGCTTCGGTACAATCATAAGTGTGACCTTTACATTTTTTGTTCATAATTTTACTGTGATAAAATATATATGTGGATCAGGTGACATGAGTATTTCTTCCACCATTTCTGGGAGCAATATTTTGAAGACATATACATTAGTGTTAGGGGTACACAGAGGTGTACCCTGTGTCTATGAATATAGAGATAATGCATGAATAGACCATCCTGTGAATAAATAATATAACTGGTTCCACTTTAAATAATGAATTGAATTGATATCTAAAAATATATAAGAAATCTTATATTGATATATATATATATATATATATATATATATATATATATATATATATATATATATATATATATACACACACACACGCACACGCACAGACATTAAAAAGTAGCAATATAGGAGATCCAACATGGTGGCGGACATGGAGAAATCAAGTATCTGACCTCATTAGCTGCGCAGGCATAGGGAGTCGTAAACTGTCTAAATGCTGTTTGTTCAGAATCACTAGGCAATGCTGACCTGACGTGGATCTGGTGCGAACAGTCTGGGCCCCTGAGAAAACACACAGAGACCGGATCGGCTGCATAGAAGCTCAGATTTGCCTGCTTCTTGTGACTCAGAACTAACGTTCCCTCTGAAATAACTGGTGGGCCCTTCTGAATTTACAGAGGTAAAAGGCCACTGGATTGAAATGGGGCTTTGGAGACACAGTCAGGACCCATCCATTGCATTGGTCACCTGGCAAAAGGAACGAATGGTCACCATTTGCATGGGATACCACCGTGGAAGAGAACTGATGTCATGGGCAGAGGAGATAACTTCATTGAAACCAGTACGACAGGTGTGTAATTCCCTATGCATCTCTCTCCACACAGCGGGGAAACATTAAGGGCCCCTCCCAGCTCTCCCTTAAGGGGCCCTCCCAGGTCTCCCGTGAGAAAGATGGCCAGACCGAGGGAATCATGTGTGCTGTGGGACTTGTGGGGTGGAATTCCTGGCTACCGCTCCTACCAGTGCTAACAACTGAGGTCTCTTACACCAGCTAATGTGGGCATGGATACCAGAGAGCAAGCAGATTCGCTGGGGGTTCCCAGCCCAAGCTCTACAAACTTAGGGTCTGAGGGAGGCAAACAGGGAGAGAGTGCCAAGCGTTGATGAAAACAGGGCTACCAGGAGCAGAGACCTGACGTGTAGCAAGTATTGTGGTGAGCGTCACAGTTGAGCGAAGCCTGGCTTGAGGAAACACTAGAGAAGGTTCTAGGCACTCAGGATTAGAGACCCGCCCAGTCTGGGAGGAAGAGCTGCTGCACAGTGATTGGTTCCCACCTATTGAGAGGAAAAGCTTGGCCCAGTGAGCACAGCTCCACCTACTGGAAGAGAAGTTAATTGAACTCTATGACTGCATGTATTATTATTATTATTATTTTATTTTTATTTTTTTTCTTTCATTTAAATTTTTTGTGTTGTTCTTTAACTTATTTTAATGTTTTTATTTTTTTAATTTTACTATTATTATTATTATTTTAAATTTTCATTTTCATTTTTTAATTATCATTATTATTTTTAAAAAAATTTATTTCTTTCTTTATTTTCTATTTTTTTCTTTTGTCTTTTCATTTCTTTTCAATTTTCTTATTCCCCCATCCTTGAATTCTACCTGCCTATTCTCATTCTCTTTAGTGACTTCTTCCCATCCCTTCTAATATCCTTCCTCCCAAGCTTCAAATAAATTTATAAGAATAAGAAGTAACTCAGCACTCAAACAGAACAAGAAGTAACATGAGCAGCATCAAAAAGCAAGAAAGAAAAGGAGTACAAACAATGAAGGATAACCTAAATATTCAGGAGGACCTAGAATTATCAGAAAAATGGTCATATAAAGAACTCAAGGAATACCTTAGACAGATGAAATGGAACCTTAAAGAGGATACGAGAGAGCAAATAAATACAATGAAAGAACACATTGAAAATGAATTACATAAACAGATAAAAGAAGAAGTTAATCTTCTTTATCAGGAGATAGAGATTATAAATATTCAAAGAATAATTCTAGAAATGAAGGAAACGGTAAACCAAATTAAAAACTCAATTGAGAGTATCACTAACCGAGTGGAGCAAGTAGAAGACAGAATGTCACATAATGAAGACAAAATATATCATCTTGAAAAGAGTCTAGCCAACACAGAAAGGCTGGTAAAAAATCACGAGAAAAACATCCAAGAGATATGGTATAACATAAAAAAACCAAACTTATGAGTCATCTGGATAGAGGAAGGTACAGAGATTCAAACCATGGGAATGAGTAACCTGTTGAATGAAATAATTACAGAAAATTTTCCAGAAATAAAAAAGGAAATGGATATACAAATTGAAGATGCTTACAGGACACAGAGCGCACAAAATCACAGTAGACCAACACCAAGACACATTGTTATGAAGCTATCCAATATACAGAACAAAGAGAAAACATTAAAAGCTTCAAGAGAAAGGAGGAAGATTACATTCAGGGGTAAACCAATAAGGTTAGCAACCTATTTTTCATCACAGACACTGAAAGTGAGAGGATCCTGGAACAACGTATTTCAAACATTGAAAGACAATCGATGCCAAACAAGAATTCTGTATCCAGCAAAATTCAGCTTCAGGTACGACAACGAAATAAAAATCTTTCATGATAAAGAAAAGCTAAAAGAATTTGCAGCCAGAAAACCACCAATGCAAAGTGTCTTGAGCAAAACACTACACGAGAAAGAAATGAAAAACAACAACCAAAACCATCAGTGGGAAGTGCCTCAGTAATGACAGAGGGCGGGGGAAAAGCTAATCATGGAGAAACAAAGTAAATTTTAAAAAGCGATAAATATTCAAACATGGCTGGCAGTAGAAACCATATATCAATAGTAACTCTAAACATTAATGGCTTAAACTCTCCAATAAAGCAACATACGCTTGTAACTTGGATTCAAAAAACAAATCCAACAATATGTTGCCTCCAGGAGACATATCTGAATGGGAAAGACATACACAGGCTGAAGGTGAAAGGTTGGGAAAAAATATACCATGCACACGGTCCTCATAAGCAAGCAGTGGTGGCCATCCTCAAATCGAATTAAATCGACTTCAAGACTAATTTAATCAAAAGGGATAATGAAGGAAATTATATACTGTTAAAAGGAACCATTCACCAACAAGACATAAAAATTATCAATATTTACGCACCATTAAATGGTGCTGTGACGTTCATAAAACAAATTCTCCTCAAGTTCAAGAATCAAATAGCCCACAACACAAAAATTATGGGTGACTTCAACACACCTCTCTCACCATTGGACAGATCCTCCAAATAAAAGTTGAATAAAGAAACTATAGAACTCAATATCACAATCAATAACCTAGACTTAACTGACATATATAGAATATATCAACCATCATCAAGTGGATATAATATTTTTTAGCAGCACATGGATCCTTCTAAAAAATAGACCATATATTATGCCATAGAGCAACCTTCAGTAAATATAAAGGGTGGACTTAATACCATGAATTTTATTGGATTATAATGGAATGAATCTGGAAACCAATGAAAAAGAAGGAAGGAAAAATCCTACATCACATTGAAAATGAACAACATGTTACTGAATGATTAATGTGTTACAGAAGACATAAATGAGAAAATCAAAAAATTCTTCAAGATAAATGAAAATACAGACACAACATATCGGAGTCTATGGGACACAATGAAAGGTGTTTTAAGAGGGAAATTCACCACCTTGACGTCATTCCTCAAAAATAGGAAAGAACAACAAATAAATGAGCTCACACTTCATCTCAAAGCCCTAGAAAAGGAAGAGCAAAACAACAGCAAATGTAGCAGAAGGCAAGAAATAACTAAAATCAGAGCGGAAAACAACAAAATTGAAACAAAAAAAACTATTGAAAAAATTACAAAACTAAAGCTTGGTTCTGCAAAAAATAAATAAGAAGGATAGACCCTTAGCATCCCTTTATGTTCAAAACATTTGAAAAACTAGAGATAACAGGAATTTACCTCGACATTGTAAAAGCTATCTATGTTAAGCCTCAGGCTAGCATTATTCTGAATGGAGAAAAATTGAAGCATTCCCTCTAAAATCTGGAACAAGACAGAGATGTCCTCTACCACCACTTCTATTCAATATAGTTCTCGAAACACTGGCCAGAGCAATTAGACAGATGAAAGAAATTAAAGGCATGAAAATAGGAAAAGAATAACTTAAATTATCACTGCTTGCAGCTGATATGATTCAATATATAGAAGACCCAAAAGGGTCTACAAAAAAAACTACTAGAAGTAAGAAATGATTTCAGCAATGTGGCAGGATATAAAATCAACATTCATAAGTCAAAGGCATTTCTGTATATCAGTGACAAAACTTCTGAAACGGAAATGAGAAAAAAAAAACACTCCATTCACAATATCCTCAAATAATAAAACTAAAATCCTTGGGAATCAACCTAACAAAAGAGGTGAAAGATTTATACAATGCAAACTACAGAACCCTAAAAAGAGAAGTAGAATAAGATCTTAGAAGATGGAAAAATATACACTGTTCATGGATAGGGAGAACTAACATCATCAAAATGGTGATATTCCCAAATGTTCTCTATAGGTTTAATGTAATGCCAATCAAAATCCTAACGGCATTTCTTGTAGAAATAGAGAAAGCAATCATGAAATTCATATGGAATAATAAAAGATCCAGAATAGCAAAAGCAATTCTAACCAGGATGTGTGAATCAGGCGGTATAGCGATACCAGATTTCAAACTAAATTTCAGAGCAATAGTAACAATGACAGCATGGTACTGGTACCAAAACAGGCGGGTGGACCAATGGTACAGAATGGAGGACACAGAGATTAATCCACAATGCTACAACAATCTTCTATTTGATAAAGGAGCTAAAAGCATGCAATGGAGGAAGGATAGCATCTTCAACAAATGGTGCTGGAAAAACTGGAAATCCATATGTAACAAAATGAAACTGAATCCCTTTCTCTTGCATGCACAAAAGTTCACTCAAAATGCATCAAGGGCCTTGATATCAAATCAGAGACATGGCGTCAGATAGAAGAAAAAGTTGGCTACGATCTACATACTGTGGGGTCGGGCTTCAAATTCCTCAATAGGACATCCATAGCACAAGAGTTAATAACAAGAGTTAATAACTAGAATCAACACATGGGACTTACTCAAAGCAAAAAGTTTTTTCTCAGCAAAAGAAACAATAAGAGAGGTAAATAGGGAGCCTAAATTCTGGGAACAAATCTTTACTCCTCACACTTCAGATAGAGCCCTAATATCCAGAGTATACAAAGAACTCAAAAAATTAAACAATAAGATAACAAATAACCCAATCAACAAATGGGCCAGGGACCTCAACAGACATCTCAGAGGAGGACATATAATCAACAAGTACATGAAAAAATGCTCACCATCTCCAGTAGTCAGAGAAAGGTGAATCAAAACCACCCTAAGATACCATCTCACTCCAGTAAGATTGGCAGCCATTATGAAGTCAAACAACAAGTGTTAGTGAGAATGTGGGGAAACAGGTACACTTGTACATTGCTGGTGAGACTGCAAATTGGTGCATCCAATTTGGAAAGCAGTATGGAGATTTCTTGGAAAGCTGGGAATGAAACCACAATTTGACCCAGCTATTCCCCTTCTCGGTCAATTCCCTAAAGACCTAAAAAGAGCATGCTGCAGGGACACTGCAACATCGATGTACATAGCAGCACAATTCACAATAGCAAGACTGTGGAACCAACCTATATGCCCTTCAATAGATGAATGGATAAAAAAATGTGGCATTTATACAGAATGTAGTATTACTCTGCATTAAAAAATGACAAAATCATAGAATTTGCAGGGAAATGGATGGCACTAGAGCAGATTATGCTAAGTGAAGCTACCCAATCCCTTCAAAACAAATGCCAAATGTCTTCTTTGATATAAGGAGATTAACTAAGAACAGAATAGGTATGAAGAGGATGAGAAGAAGATTAACATTAAAACAGGGATGAGAGGTGGGAGGGAAAGGGAGAGAGAAGGGATATTGCATGGAAATGGAAGGAGACC
Organism: Callospermophilus lateralis; assembly: GCF_048772815.1. NCBI lineage: Eukaryota > Metazoa > Chordata > Mammalia > Rodentia > Sciuridae > Callospermophilus > Callospermophilus lateralis. The sequence continues at coordinate 948,746 of NW_027513666.1, read as the reverse complement.
CTCAGGGTTATACAAAATTACATACAAGAAGAAAGGGAAAAATAATACAAGGGGGAGAAATTTATTACTGTAGAGGGGGTAGAGAGAGAAGAGGGGAGGAGAAGGGAGGAGAGGGGGGATAGTAGAGGATAGGTAAGGCAGCAGAATACAACAGACACTAGTATGGCAATATGTGAATCAATGCATGTGTAACTGATGTGATTCTGCAATCTGTATACGGAGTAAAAATGGGAGTTCATAACCCACTTGAATCAAAGTGACAAATATGATGTATCAAGAACTATATAATGTTTTGCACAAGCATAAATAAAAATTAAAAAAAAAAAGAAAACTAACTTCGGTGAGTGATGCACGCGAATCCTAATATTTTTACAGTAACTGACCCAGTTTAACATCAATGCAAGTAGATTCCAATGGTACATGATGTGTACTTTGACGTTCATTTTTATTCAACACTGGTACATACTATTTCCTCAGTTTATGCACATCACAGGATATGTATTTCATCGACAATTTAGCAAATTTATAGGCATTTGTTTCACTTTCAATCACTTCCTGCTTCAGAACACATGGATTCCTCCATATTTCTTGACTGGTAATTTCATGAGACTTCTTTCCAAACACATTATTTTCGATTTTCATAATCACTTTTTAAGCAAAACTCACACACACTTCATGATAAACAATAACCCAAAGATGACAATTAGATATATAACTGGTTGGAATTATTGATTGTATGTCAATATATGATTTCTTATATATTTTCAGATAACAATTGAATCCATTATTTAAAGTGGAACCAGTTATATTATTTATTTACAGTATGTTCTATTCATGCATTATCTCTATATTCATAGACACAGGGTACACCACTTTGTACCCCCAATACTAATTTATATGTCTTAAAATATTGCTCACAGAAATGGTGGAAAAAATACTCATGTCACATGATCTACATATATATTTTATCACAATAATTTTCTGGGCACAAAATGCAAAGGTCACACTTATGATTGCACCAAATCCTAAATGGAAGTTGAATATGGATTACTAAAAACATCCATTTCCAGTTTGCATAATGCTTTCAAATGTCATTTCTATTGGTGACTACATATTTGTTTCTTCCTAAAATTATGTATTCAATCTCGATCCTGTTGAAAATGTGTAAACCTATCATTCACTTTACAATTGCCTGATTTTGTAATGTCTCTATTGATATCTTCTTTCCTATATTTTCCGCAGTTCATCATTGTGACTGACTCTTCGCATGTGCTGACATTTACATTCACTGTGTAAATGAAACCGTATTGCTAAAGAACATTTGATCCAAATTTTATACTCACTCTTCTTCCTAAACCTACCGACTCTCTTCCTAATCCTACCGAATATCCAAATTTGAGTGGATGTTCTCTTCTACAATCAATCTTCCAAGGTACAAGATCCTATGCCATTGATTATCAATTTATCTGAGACAAACGTGCAGAACATAATTAAAAGCTAAGTATCCCAATAAAGGGCCTCATTCCCTTCTGGGCTACAAATCTTACCTAGATTTCTGTTTTTATATTTATATTTCACCTCTATAGTTTTATAAATATCGCAGGTTCCCAATACCATTATTCATCAATCAGAATGATTCCGAACCCAAATTGAACATGTTATTAACCCTAACCATTCACTGTTCCCTCAATCTAACTTTACAAAAGAGAAGGGACAGGGTTCGTCTTGCAATACAGCAATGTAGGGGATCTGCCACCTACTGAGAACCTCAAAGGTCCATGCATATTTGATCCCTGGAGAAGATGTAGGCAGCTATGAAAGACCTGAAAGACCAAAACAACCTTGCAAACAACCTGGTCAGGATGAAGGGTTGTGTCTGAGTAAGCCTCTCTCTTCTTAATGTAGAGAAGATGGACCAAATGAGGCCTATGAGGAGAGCTGTTCCCGCAAACTGGTGCGACCAATTTGGAAAGCAGTATGGAGATTCCTGGGAAAGCTTGGAATGGAACCACAATTTGACCCAGCTATTGCCCTTCTTGGACTATTTCCTGAAGACCTTAAAATAGTGTAACTCTGGGATACTGCCACATCGATGTTCTTAGCAGTACAATTCACAATTGCTGCACTGTGGACCCAACCTAGATGCCCTTCAATAGATGAATGGATAACAAATGTGGCATTTATACACCATGGAGTATTACGCAGCACTAAAATATGACAACATCATGGAATTTTCAGGGAAATGGATGGTAATAGAGCAGATTATGCTTAGTGAAACTAGCCAATCCCTAAAAAACAAATACCAAATGTCTTCTTGGATATAATGAGAGCAACTAAGAACAGAGCAGGGAGGAAGAGCAGGAAGAAAAGATTTACATTAACAGAGACATGAGGTGGGAGGGAAAGGGAGAGAAAAGGGAAATTGCATGGTAATGAAGGGAGACCCTCATTGTTATACAAAATTACATATAACAGGTTGTGAAGGGAATGGGAAAATAAACAAGGAGAGAAATTAATTACAGTAGATGGGGTAGAGAGAGAAGATGGGAGGGGGAAAGAGGGGGGATCATAGAGTATAGGAAAGGTAGCAGAATACAACATTAACTAATAGGGCATTATGTAAAAATGTGGATATGTAACCAATGTGATTCTGCAATCTTTATTTGGGGTAAAAATGGGAGTTCATAACCCACTTGAATCTAATGTATGAAATATGATATGTCAAGAGCTTTGTAACGTTTTGAACAACCAAAAAAAGAAAAAAAGTAGCAATATATATGCCAATCGAAATTCATCATGAAATATATATAATCCACAGATGCAAAGATATTCATTTTACTGAACATGGATTTATGTATAATGTTATTGAACTAGGAAGCTCACCCATAGGTTGAATTTTCAGTTTGAACAGCGTTTAGGAGTAGTGATCTCTTCTCACAATTTGTATCTGCCAATTCAGCCACCTCACAAGTATGTACGTGTGATTCCAGGTAGGATTCTCTATATGCATATAAAAATACATGTGCTACAGAGAAAGGGAGACAAGATTCCCATATTTGTTAACTTTAAAAACACATGTAGAATTATTTCAACAAAAAATTGACTAGATTTATAGCTCCTATACTATATAATGCAAAAGGCAATTCCAACTACACACCATGCCTCCTCTGAACGGCTTGTATTTCTATTCTGCTTGGGTTATGTTTCACCATCATATTAGGATTATTAGTCAGAGTCTAGTAGGGTATGGGTTAGTGCCAGGAATTCAGTATTTCAAATGGAAAATTGGAAAATGAATCCAATGTGTATGCAAATATGTGATATACAATAATCTTCCCACTCTCATCCAGAACAATGCTTTGACATTACCTTTGCCCCAAGTAAGACACAATTAGAGGAGAAGAGTTAGACATTCTGTGAATACTTATCTGGAATGGAAAATGCTCAGGAGTTCACAACCTTGGAGGTGGTAGAGGAGTTTCCAAAAGGAAGGGACAGGGGTGATCACTCAACCTGATCTTTCATTAATATTGGGAGGCATCTTGCCACAAAGCCATGGAAAGATAATTTTTGCTTTACTATAAATTACTGCAAATTCTGAACCTGCTTGGAATGCCTGCCCATGCCTTGAACTCACCCATGCCTGTCTTACTGACCAGATCACAGCCCTCTCTGAAACCTTACTGACACCTCATAAATATTGGCCTTCCCTGGCCAGACAACGACCCTCTCTGAGGCTCTAATGGTCCTCATAATTTCTGATGCTGGGGCCAGCAAATAAAAAATGTTAACTACAGTTAGTGTGATGCTTGTCAAAGTTCTGTTTTCTGATACTCCCTTTTTGTGTAACTTTTTGGGCTATAAAGCTGGGGTGTAGGAAAGGTGGGGATGCTGTCTTTTTCCCGCCGTTTTGAGAAGTAGAGTCAGCCTAGCCGGTTGAACTAATAAGCTTGCCTTAATTTGATTTTAATTGGAGTCAGTGGTATTTTCTTGCATCCTGGTCTAACATTTTGGACTTCCCCAGCGAGATGACGTGACCAGATCATAAGACCAGACTGCTGGAAATTCTGACGCTGGCCTTTCTTCCAGGGCTCAGGGCTGGAGAGCCAAGTTCCAAAGCCTTGGAGTGAGCATTCGGTCCAGGGAGCACTGCAGTGAACCATCGCACTAAAACTATTAGCAAGCACCTGGTGGAGGAGGCCTCCATAGGTAGGTGGTGCCTTTATAACATCTGATATCCGGTTAAGGGAGATGTCTTCTGATGACAGAGAGGTGGCCTGGGGAGGCTCACATGTACTCCTGTCCAGGACAGTAACAAGAATTGTTCTGTCCTCTGTTCTGTTCTGTATGGAATTTCTCTGAAAGGGTAGAGGTGCAGCCAGGCACGCAGGAGCTCCTACCCTGGAGCTTCAGCAAGACATTTCATTGCTCCTCTGTTTTTCTGTATCTTCACCAGGTTTCTGTTTCTTTGTGTTTTGTTCTGTGTTCTATATGTTTTTTTGTTTGTTTGTTTTTGTGCATTTTGTTGTGTGATTTCTGTGGTAAAAACTTAAAGATATTGGACGTAAAAATGGGTAATAAAGCAAGTAAGCCTTACACCCTTTGGACTGTGTTCTAAAAAACTGTGTTGAAGTTTACCCCCCTTTGTTAAGCAGGATGAGAGAAGGCCCTAGCTGGCAGCCTGGAACTCACCCACTGCAGAAGGCAATGCCTGCTGGCCACCAAAGAACAGAGTATCACCCAGGTTAACAATGGAAACTCCTTTAAAACCCCTTGTTGCTCCAGTTCAAGAGAGTCACAACCTTTGGGCAGAGTCCCCTGTGTTTCTGCTTTGTTAGCAAAGCAGTAAACCTCCCTTTTTATTTTTCTCAAACACTGTCCTCATTATTAAATAGGTATTAATTCACTTCAAGGTCAGAAACCGAAATTTAAGTTACAAATTTTGATAACCCCCCGACCCTGGAACTTTTTGAGAGCTGACTACTGAAATGTTAGGAGATGGAGCGAGATTGGGGTGGAACCAAACCATAGGAGCTAATCCTATAAGTAAAAGGAGGGACTGAGGGACTCCCAGGATCTACCAAAGCCCTGTTGCTTCAGGGAATTCCTTCCTTCGTTCCCTGCACTGTAAGGATTATGCCACCTCTGTCTTCTTAAAAAAAAGAAAAAGAAAAAGGAGACACTAAATGCAGTAAAGTCACCATGGAAACCCTTGATATTACATTTCAGGTTGCCGTCTGTGAAAACATCTGATCCCCTTGTGAGGACATCTATCCTACCACTGGTGTAGGAGATTTTTCTCTTATCTGCTCTGTTTTTAAGGCTTCTGTCTGTCAGCCATAGTCTGGAGCTCCTTTCTGTCTGTCTTGTGTCTTTGTTTCTGGCCCTTTAAGACATGTGCAATAATGTGCTGATATTATAAATTGTTTCTTGGGAATGATATTAGTTCAATGTGTGTCTAAATGATGATGTTTTATTGTAACAATCTGGTATCTGGATGGGTTTTTGTAGCATTGCTCAATCTTGCAGTTAAAAGTCGGGTTTAGGTAATTGTTTAGTTTATGATTTCAGATAATTCATGCCAGATAACTTAAATGCTTAGGATGGAAAACTAAAGCACTCTACTTCCAAGTTGGCAAGTAACTTCCCAAACATTCAGTTTTATTTTTCACCAATTTTGAATTGGGTAGACTGAGAAAATATCACAGTGTGTACCAGTGCATTAATTTGGACAAGGATAGTAAATCATATTATGGTATCTGTTGACAAAACAAGATGTAAAGATATAAAATTTTGTGAATTTCATCTTAAAATTGTATCATAATTTTCAACATTGGAACCTCAAAATTATGGTTAAAATGCCTTAGGCCTGAGGTGTCTGCTCAGAATAGCAGTTTTACCCTGCTCCTTTCAGACCTCAGCAAGGACTTTTGTTGAAATGCAAATGAAAGAAGCCTGCAAGCTCAGTAGGAGACTGATCTGAGGCCTAAGGCAGGAAAAAAGGTAAATTGTATGGTATTTACTAATTACTGGCCAGTCATTTTTTCTAGGACTCTTATTTTTTTCCTTAGATTCTGTATTCTTTTTTTGAGATCATGATTTTGATCCTACAGACCTAGGTTAATGTTTTTCTGATCAGCTCTATCTTTGACCAACAGTGGAGTTTTTGAAACATTGCAATGGAGATTTCAACTGCAAAAAGCTACAAGGCCTTTACTATTATTATGTGTGCACACTTTTGTTAGTGTTGTATGTCTATATATACATATATCCGTATATCATATATATGTTATACAAATTAACACATATAAGGAGCACTCATAAAAAAAAGCACTCATATAAACAAATTTTAAAACGTGGATCCAAAGATCTTAAATTCACATGATTTAATTGGTACAATTTAAATTGGATAAACAGATAAAAATAAATGTCTTTAAATTTAACCTTACAAGTTTTTCTAGGTGTTCAAAAATCTAATAAAATATTAATGCCGACAAAAGGTCTAATATGCCTTGGTTATGGAACTTTTTCTTCAACAAAAAATGGTACACTGTTCAATACATTTGTCTAATATTTTGATAAATAAGTAAAGTAAATTTGATATGGGATTACTCATTCATGAGTACTTTTGTTAGATATCTGATTGATTTACTAAGGTCTGTATAAGTTTGTCCTAAAGTCTGTATAAGATTGTAAAAATCAGTCATGTGTTAAAGAGACAAAAATTTCTCAAAACATAAGTTTACCCATAACATTGTGGTTATTAAGTTTTATTTTTCTAGAGCAAGCAACCATAAAAATTAAACAACTGATTAAATAAGAACTGTTATTTTAGAGCACTGTACTGCCATTTCTTTAAAAGCTAAACTTGGTTAATGTAGAAACATGAATGCAATTGTGATGCTATTAATGTGCTCATATCTTCCAGGTATACAAGTCTGTAAGGTAGAAACTTTAAAAGACCATTATATCAAGGTGGTGTTCTGAAGTTGTATGGTAATATATATATATATATATATATATATTACCATACAACTTCAGAACACCACCTTGATATAATATATATATATATATATATATATATATATATATATATATATATATATATGGGATTTATTTACCTGTTGTCAATAAGATATGTAAACTTTTATGTTACTTTTTATATTGGGGAACAATTTAAATGTATTTTAAGTTAATGAAAGCCTAATCTATGTAAAGGTTAAAAACTTTCAGCCTTTTTTTAATTCATGTTTTAAAAGCTATATCATACGGTGTTAGCTAATGTTCATGTGACCTCAAATAATTTATGTAAACTTTGTAAAATGATATTTAAAAAACAAAGATTAGCTTTAGAATTAAAACACTTAAGATTAATAAAGAGCCCTGCCTTACCTGAGATAAGGCTCTGTGTCCCATCTTATTATGTGAGAATGACTGCGAAAGCAGTAGGTCAGATGTTATTTCATTTAAAGTTATTTTCAAAAGTTTTTTTTTCCTGTCAACATTACTAGCATCTCAAACAGAGGATATAATGTATAACTCAGCCAAAAATTTTAGGGTAGCTATTACACGAACTAAGTTTGTTTACTGTTGTTAATTTTATTTTGTAATTTTCTTATGGGTGATATAAAGATTCCCTGTTAGTGTTTTACAGCAGTGTTGCTTTAAGAACACAACATTGGTTAATTTAAGATAATTAGCCATCACCTACAAGACAGACAGAATAATACAGATCCCAAATAATAAAAAGATAAATAGTTTTAAATTATAGACATTAAAGCCCAGTATTCTTTATATAAGTCTGTTAAAATTTATTTGATGGATGTTTAAGATTAGGATTTAAAATTAAAGTTATATGAAAAGGGACAAGAAAACCAATATTTTTCTCTTGCCCTCTGAGTCAGTTTGTATCCAGGGAACAGCGGACTTCTCTAAAGAGCTTTGAAACTCTGAACCGCATAACCTCCTGATCAGGGAGATTAATGAGACCACTGGAGAACAGAAAGCCAATCAGTGCATTTGCTACGAAGAGGAGAGTCATCACAGAAGGGAAACATCCCTGATACTTCCGAGGGAAGCCACATGGTCAAGCAAGACCTGGACCCACCTAGCGCAAATGGCACTAGCAGAACTGAGAAGCTGCTCTCAAGTTTCCCCAGGAATGACTCCCATAAAATCTCAGCTGACTGTTCAGAATAGATAGAAACAAAAGTCAGTTTGACTGCTTCATCTTAAACACTTAGAAAAGACAGTTAAAAACAAATTACAGCCATTTCTGGGCATTTTCTATAATAATAGTAATAATAATATTTTAATGTATACACTTTATGTTAGCCTCCCAAAATAAGTAAGACTGGAGGCTACAAAGAAGGATTCTCAGACAGGAATGCCTGATAACTATAAAAAGAGGCTATCAAGATTATCTGCCAGTGGCAGAAGTTTTTAGTTTAAGGCCTACAGATATTCTTAACCTAAACACATAGGCTTGGTATTTGTTAGTATGATTATCCAGCAATGAGTATGAGAATTAAAGGTTTCTCTATTAGACACAGAGGTCACACTAGTAAAAATATTTTGCAAGATCAGATGACATTAAATTATTAAACTGAATCTTATGGGGAGGGACAAATGTAACACTAAAAGTTAAATATTAAGTTGACAGTCCTGATAACTGGGGATATTAAAGACTGGTGAGGGAACTTCTATACAGTGACATGTTCCAGCTGCTGCAACATTTATTAAGTACTCATGTTTTTTTTGTTTCTCTCATAGAAGAACCCATCCCCAGATGACTTTACTACCTGTTCTTCCCCATCCAGACTTCAAACCTAACTGACTTCTAAAAGGCGACTAATGTCCCTCAGGCGGTGCCCCCTCACGTCACCCTCTCTCAGCTCAGAAGAAGTCTAAATGAGTGACGCCTCTCTTCTTACAACAATGGAGACAAAAATAAATAGAATATCAATATAAGTAATTAATTAAGTCAGGTAAAATCAGGGAGACCTGTTTTTGGGTGAGTTCAAAAAATCGGGAGACTATTACCTGAGGGATTAAAATTCCCACAGTGCTCTTCCTACCCAATCAAATATATGAAAAAAACACATTAGAAAAGGGGGGAATGATTGACCCAACCTGATCTTTTATTAAAATTGGGAGCCATCTTGCCACAAAGCCGTGAAAAGATAATTTTGGCTTAACTATAAATTGCAGCAGGATCTGAACCTGCTTGGAAAGCCTGCCCGTGCCTTGAACTCACCCATGCCTGGCTCTCTGACCAGATAACAGCCCTCTCTGAAACTTTGTTGACACCTCATAAATATTGGCCTTCCTTGGCCAGATGACACTCTCTGAGGCTCTAATGGTCCTCATAAATTCTGATGTTGGGGCCAGCAAACAAAAATGTAAAATACCATTAGTGTGATGCTTGTCAGAATTCTGTTATTTTTAACCCCACTTTTGTGTAACTTTCTGGGCTATAAAGCTGGGCTGATCTCCTGTTCCCAACGTTTTGGGAGGGAGAGGCAGCCAGGGTGGTGGAAATAATAAGCTTGCTTTAATCTGATTTTAATTGGAGTCAGTGGTCTTTTCTTGCAACCTGGTCTAAAAGGTAAACACTACACAATCCTGGAGCTCTGCCGCACTAAAGACTTCTTGAGAAACTGCCTTTGACGATGGGCACTCGACATATATGTTGTTGTCAGAAGCTTTAGCTTCCATTCAAATGAGACCATCAAAGCTGGGTCTACATCTATGAGACCTGGAGGACATTGTTTCAATTTTTCCAAAGAACATGAGGAAGCAGTGCTGACTTCTCTCTGTAGGTATACTGTGGCCACTGAAAGCTAAGTGTCTCCGCATGTGGACTGTGAAGCCATTTGGTCATCCTCCACTTTTCATGGTGTTTCTTTCTACTGCACTGGGAGTTTGGTATTTGCCTCATGAAATACAATGACTTCAACTGGTACACAGTGAGGTAGGGAGTCCTGTCACGTGTGGTGGGTCAGGGTCTGCAGGAGAATGCACCAACCAGGCTTCTATCCCACATAGCTTGACCCTTTGACCATAGCAACTTGATTCTGAACATTGCCCTGAAACGTCTCCATATAACAAAATGCCTTTTATGGAGAGGTTCAGACATATAAGTGATTCCTGTCTGTAACATGTCAGCCACAAGTCATTTGGAAGTCAATGGCAGAATCACATGTCCCGACCACAGATGTTTTATCACACAGCTGCACACAACAGCTTTTGGCCCACTACTCAGCAGGCCCCAACATACTGGCATCTCTGTTCTACACCATTTTCATAAAACCCAGTCAATCAAGGCACTGCCTGGTACACTCAGGATCAGCAACTGTACATCCAAAGGTTCTCCAGTGGCAGGTGGCCATGGGAAGTTCAAAAATTTCATGGTATTTATCTAGCCATTTTCAAAGATGAAGTTGGAGAAACTGTGGGTTTCAATTCATTAAGGAACCATTAAATTTAGAGGAAGCACATTTCAATGAATAATCTAGAGAACTCTCACAGGCAAGGGTTCCCAAAGACTGGCCAAAAGGTCACATGAAGCCAGCCCCATTGAGGTCTACAATGTAAGGTCCATGTGTGTTTTGACTCTCAACTATGGCTTCCAAGTCTTTCAGAAAAAAAATAATGTGATATCCTGGCTGAGATTCCCAGTGCTCTGTGGAAAGCCACTCTGGGCTTAGATCTCGGTGTCCAAGGGCGACTCTCATGTGTGGCCTCCTAAAATCCCAACACAATTCATGGCGATACTTCTCTGAAGTCAGTTCCATAACGCATTCTCTAAGAGGAATCACACCAGAGTTCAAGCCCAGGTGGACCCAGGCATCTCTTACAACCACCACACAAATGACCACAATTAAAACTAAAACACTCCCACATGCTCCTCATCTTCTTCCACATAGACACTCATCATAAACTCTGGCTGGAGGTTTCCATGAAGGGCACAGCCCAATACACTGTTCAAAATAAGCACCCTTGCCCCTCATTTGCCTAAAGTCAGGGTGGCCTGGACACCCTTGCTGTGAACCAAGAGTGATCAATAGGCCTGCCCTATATCTGATCTGCTTCTCCAATTTGAGGCCTAATGACTGTCTGGTATAGATTCTTTATGTGAATTGGTATCATAGAAAACCCAAGCCCCTATCGGCTAGCCTCTGCAGGGATTTGAAGAAATGATTTGACTCAAATGATCCCTATTCTCACTTGATTTAGCTCAGGAAGCTTACAGAGGAAAGTGAGAGACTTCATCCACAATGACTGCTCTTTTGGCCATTTTGGTTTTGGATGCACACTTGAAAACTTTCTTTAGATCCATCAGGTGCTGAGAATCTAAGCCACTGCCACCACACCGGGCCAAGTGGCTGTTCCAGACACATCCCTTTCCAAAGCAATTAAGCAAAGAGCCACAGGTGATGCCCATTCATTTCCATTTGAAAACTGTTTTCTTCAGGCTTCACAAAAGGGTGGCCTGAGGCAAAGACCTTCCTGACATTCAGGGTAATAGAAACATAAGTAAGAAAATGGCCCAAAGCAGGGTTTCTCCACTGAGACATTACTGGTCACACTGATATCTGAGTTTTCTGAGATGCTCGCATTCCCTTCAGCTATCCAGTACATGGTCATGTAACAGAGCTTGGACGTGGTACATATCTTGGAAACAAAACCATGAGGATACTCTGGAGAGTGGCCAGTATTCAGGAAGAAAAGAGGAACTTAGGAAGATAGTAGCTGTTCACCATCCATTAGGCAAGCCACACTCCATTCTTAAATTGGGTGGGAAGAATGCTGGAAAGCTTTATACTAGACAGGACACAACCATTGATGCATTCGCATTTCAAATGTCTACAACCACGGAAACAGTGGGATACACAGACATAGAAACACTCGTGTTGTCAAACGACTTTCTAGAAACTTTCCAGTCCAAACCTACAAACCGCCATTCCTACCTATTCTCAGAACATGAGACAAAACCACAAACTCACACCGACACCCACAATGGCACCTCCTTCCCCCAAGTATGGCTGTGACTATCCTGAGTGTCCTCTGACTGGTGAGCCATAATATGTTCCCACGAAATGGCCTGTCCAATCTCAGATCTGGTCTTCTTTGCAAACTTTTAGAAGTTGTCAGGAGCCATGGTTGAGCCACTACCTGCTTTCTCAGAAAAAGCCACTCTTCAGAGCTCTCCTGAAATTTGGCCATCATCACATAAGTAGGTACCAAGAAACACTGACTCTGTCTTTGGTAAATTCAAACAATTGAGACCACTGGAACTGAAACTAAGACTTGCTCTGGGTGCATGGCTTCCTGGATCCCAAGTTCAGAAAGTTCCATCACCAAGGAAGTGTGGTAGGTCACTTCCTTCAGGAACTGAATGAGGTCACTGTGATGGAAAACCACTTTGTTCTAACAGTTGCTTCCAAAGGTCCCATGAGATGGAGGCTGCCCCTACTTCCTGTGACACTTTCACAAGTTAGAATGGTATATCAACCATAGGCATCCAGGAACAGCTCTGTACACAGGCCTGGTTTGGTCCATTTAATCTACATTAAGAAGAGAGAGGCTGATTGAGACACATTCCTTCATTCTGACCAGGATGTTTGACATGGAAGTTGACATGGATTTGACTTTTGCTCTCTCAGGTCCTTCATAGGTAAAAAGGTCGGTCAAAAGTCGGAGGAAAAGACCACCAAGAGACTGTCTCATGCCACAGCAAAAGGTTTATTGGGCGTCCAGCATGCTGCGGCTCAGAGCTAACTTCAGAGGAGCAAAGAACAAAGAGCCCCAAAAACAACTTGAGCAGAGTTTATTTACATTCTTTAGAGAGGGCAGGGACTTTGCATACATCATAGCCTCCTTTAGCAAATCAACATACCACGGGAAAATCAAATAACAACCCAAAAACATGATTAGCAAATTCATTGGCAGGAAGAGGTCGGACAGGGGGTGATTGGTTAGCCCTGAGAAGGGGTATACGTTTAAACTGATTGGTTGAAGCCCTGAGATGTATACGTGATGAGCTGCACGGTTTCTGGGAAGGGGTTGTTTAGCAACTAGGTGGTCAGGGAAGATTTCAACACACATCTAATTGGCAGTTCCGGGAATTGTCTTAACTGCCACAGGAATTTCAGGTTCTGAGTGCAGCTTGGAAACTTTAAAAAACCTGGTTCTTTATGTTTCAATTTTAATTTCTTTTATTCTTTCATTTCCCACTCCTTTTTCTTACTACATTTAATCTTAAAAGTAATGAATCATAATTATTGCGGGGTCTCACACTCTATTTCTGCCAGTGGAGCGTATTTCTGTCTGATTACCATGAGTTTTTCCTGCCCAATTTGAGCCTGGAGAAAGGAAACTATGCGGTTAAGCAAACAAGGTCCCAAAGTTAGCAACACCATAAGGATGATCAGGGGTCAAGCTAAGCCTGATAAGAGTGTAGTTAACCAGGGGGACTGGGTAAACCATGACTCAAACCACCCTTGTTGAATCTCCCTTTCTCTCTGGCGCTCTTCAATGCATTTTCTCAATTTACTCATGGATTCTTTTACAACTCCAGTATGGTCAGCATAAAAACAACATTCTTCTCTCAGTGCAGCACAGAGGCCCCACTCCCTCATGAAGAGGAGGTCTAATCCTCGCCTGTCCTGTAAAACAACTTCAGAGAGAGAGTTTAAGGATTCCTACAGCACTGTGATGGAGGTCTCTAATGTCTTCCAGTCTTGATCTATTGCTGTTTCTAATCAGGCCCTTTGTTGTGACCCATGGATCATAGCAGCTGTTCCTGTACCCACTCCTGCAGCAGCTCCTATCCTCAATTGGATGGCTAGAGTAAGGGACACTGGATGCCAGCAAAATCAGGTTGTTTGTCCCCCTAGTAGACCTTAAAATGATTCTGCATCATAATAAACCACCCTGGGGAGTATCTGCACCATTAAACAATAATTTACAAAGCTGTCAAATACATGGGTTGAAATGCAAGGAGTTCTGACTGTGTGGAGTTCAGTACAATTAAGGTTCCTTTAATTAGTTCCCAGGGGCAGGAGTCAGCTGTACTCTGGACTGGGGAAGTAGGCAAAGATGGAAACTGGGAAGTATGAGATGGTTGAGGGGTTCTGGTAGATCTAGGCATGGGAGGTTTTGGAGGCTTAATTCCTGGCTTGAGGGGATTGGGCCCTATTGCTGTGGGATTTTCTTCCTTTTTAAGCAGGATGGTGAAACAGTGACCAAAGTCATAACGAGGGCCATAAATATAGAATCGCATTTCCCATGTATTTCCCATAGACCATGTTGTTCTGAGGTAGCCCCTTCCTTTGGAAGTGAAAGTTATATTGAGGGGGTAACATAGACTATTCTTTCCACAGCGAGTTTTTGACACAACTTGGCTAGCGGCACATTTCTTGGGATCAATCCAGGTGTCATTTTTTCCTACCTGAATGATACTGTCTGGGGAGTTTGGGTTCAACCATGTAGCTCCCGTTTGTTCACAACCCCAAGATCTTAAATAAAAGTCACTGGGTCCTCCACAGGTTTGAGCCTGTTTGCGACTTCAGAAATCAGCTGGGCACACATAAAAATCAAGACTGGATAGTTTACACCTGAGCTGGGGAAGATGATATCCATAATTCATGGGGTAAGGTGGTCTATGTTGCCCTGGTTTGGGTTTGAGTGGGATCTGTGTGAAGTCCTCTATGTCAGGGAGATCCCAGTCAGAGAGGCCTATGGCAAGCTGACAAATGTCCAGGTAGAGAGATGGCCACCAAGTCCATAAGAGGGCTGTATGTGAAATAGACCACACTACTTGCCCAGTAGGATTTATAGCTGCCATTGTTGCTGAACAGGCTGATGGGGATTAGGACTGCTGGTGGTCAGGGGAAGAATCCATAGCCTTACCCACACGACGGACATGCAACTTGAGAGGGTTACCAGTCTGTTCCAGTTTCCATCCGGAGGCTGGACAGGGGGCAGGCTTGAGATGGGTGGCATGGATCCAGGAAGTGATTCCATCCACTTTCACCACTGTAAGTGTTATAAGCAGCACCTGGTATGGTCCTTTCCAGCGGCGTTCCAGGGATGATACCTGATGCCGTCTCACGTAGACGAAGACTCCCACTTGATATCGATGTGGGGTTCCCTCGTCTCCAGGCTGATAAGCAGAGGCCAACTGTTTCCACAGGTATCGCTGGGTGCTGTGTTTGTTCAAGGGCTTTAAGTCTGTCAAGCAAGGGGGTGTGAAAGGAATAATTAAGTCTCAGAGTTGGGGTTAGGTCCCTTACTAAAGGAGGGGCACCATAGAGAATTTCATAAGTGGTGAGTTTACACAAAGAGGCAGAGGGTGTACTTTTTGCACGAAACAGTGCTTAAGGTAGGAGCATAGTCCAATTTTTTTATGCAGGTCTCCAAGCTTAATTTCTTTAAATTCTCTTTGATGGTTCTAATCATTTTTTCTACCTGTCCTGAGCTCTGGCATCTATAAGCACAATGTAACTTCCAATTAATCTTCACGGTCCTGGTGAATCCCTGACTTACCTGGGCAACAAATGCCGGTCCATTATTGGACCCTATTACCTTAGGCAGGCCGAACCTTGGAAAAATGTCTTCTAGAATCTTTTTGAGCACCGTCTGAGCCGTTTCTTTCTTCATGGGGAAGTCTTCAACCAATCCTGAAAGAGTATCTACAAAGACTAGGGGATATTTAAGTCCATACCTTCCTGGCTTAATTTCAGGAAAAGTCCACTTCCCAAAGTTGTCCTGGTCTGGTTCCTCGTAAGCGCTTCCCTGCAGGAAGCTTGGATGGGTAAGCATTAACTAATTGGCAGACTTGACAAGCTCTAGTCACCTGCTAAGCTATTTCTTTCCTCTGTAAGTCAGTCAATAATAAATCCTTTCTTCGGTCCTTTAAGTGTGCCTATAACTTCTTTGAGCTTAAGTGGGTGAGCTAGTGTACGTCTTTGACATAAAGGTGGGCTTTTTGAAATTGTAAACTTGGCTCTGTAGGGTCCCAGAGTTCTGTATCTGTCTCCTCAGATGATAAGTTGCCTCAATGTTCCAGTGTGGCCAAGTCTCCTGAATGTTGATCCCCCTGGTGTGGAAAAAGTTAACAGAGTCACTCCGTTTAGGGCTGCCAATTAAGCTTCCTCATCTGCCCTTCTGTTTTTAACTGCAACGAGGTCGTTTCCCTTCTGGTGCCCTGGACAGTGCACTATAGCTAGTTCCTTAGTGCCCTTCACTGCTGAGAGAAGGTGGAGAATCTCAACTTTGTTCTTTATTTTTTTCCCAGTGGAGGATAATAGCCCCCTTTGCTGCTAAATAGCCCTGTGCACATTAGCATTGCCAAATGCATAGTGGCTATCAGTGTATATGGTGGCCCTTTTGCCTGTTGCTAGTTCCAATGCTTTCGTAAGGGCAATCAGTTCTGCCATTTGGACTGATGTCTCTTCTGGGAGACCAGAGGATCAGATGACATTAGTTTTGCTAACTACTGCTGCTCCAGCCCACCACATACCATCTTGGAGGAAGCTGCTCTCTTTCGTAAACCATACGACTTCAGGGTGAGGCAGTGGCTGGATCCTTCAAGTCTCGTCCTATACTGGTTTCCTCTGCCAGTATGTGTTGACACTCATGAGCGACAGGTCCTGATGATTCTTCTGGCAGCCAGGTTGAGTGGAGCAGAAGGTCCAAGAGTTATTCTGTCTTTGCTAATCCAGAGGCTCTGGTAGTAGTTTATTCTGGAGTTTGATAGCCACCTATCTGGAGGTTGACAGATAATGCTCTCCAGGGCATGGGGGGCTATAATGGATAGCTTCTGTCCCAACGTTCATTAATGAGCATCTTTTATTAGAAGCGCTGCCGCTGCTATAGCTCTTAAGCAACGGGGCCACCCAGTAGCCACTGGGTCCAGTTTTTTTTGATAAGAATGCTACCGGCCTTTTCCGAAGTCCCAAAGTCTAAGTGAACACTCCCCATGCTATTCCTTTCTTTTTCTCGATGTAGAGAGTGAAGGGTTTATCTATATCTGGGAGTGCTAAGGCCGGAGCAGATAGCAGCACCTTTTTTTGACATTATCAAAAGCTTGTTGGTGCTCAGGGGTCCATTGGAATTGGGCATTCCACTTTATCAGCGGGTATAAAGGGGCAGCCAGAGAGGCGAACCCAGGAATCCATCACCTGCAAAAGCCAGCAGTCCCAAGAAACTCTCTGAGTTGTCTCTTATTAGATGGGGGTGGTATCTGCAAAATGGTTTGTTTTCTGTTCTCAGTTAGCCATCATTTGCCACCCCTAAGAGAATAACCCAGGAAGATTACTTCTTGCTGACAAATTTGGGCCTTTTGGCAGAAGCCCTATATCCAAGCCGAGCAAGCTCGGATAATAGTGCTTGGGTCCCAGACTCATAGTTTTCCTTGGTGTCCGCTGCCAGTAGCAGATCATCCACATTTTGGAGTAGTGTGACTTCGGGGTGTGCAGTTCTGAAGTCGTTTATGTCCCTGTGGAGGGCTTCATCAAAGAGAGTGGGGGGGGGGTTGAACCCCTGTGGGAGTCTAGTCCAGGTTACTTGGCCAGATGTTCCAGTTTCTGGGTCTATCCACTCGAAAGCAAACAGCAACTGACTGTCCTTATGTAGGGGCAAGCAGAAGTAAGCATCTTTTAAGTCCAGCACAGTGTAGCATTCCCGGTCCAGATTCAGAGTGCTAAGCAAATTATATGGATTGTGTACTGTGGGGTGAATGTCCTGCACTCTGTTGTTGATCTCTCTTAGGTCTTGAACAGGACTGTAGTCCCTAGTTACTGGCTTTCTTACTGGTAGCAGGGGGGTATCCCAGGCTGATTGACAGGGCCTTAGGACCCCAAGGGCCAATTATTTCTGAATATGGTGACTTATCCCATCCTTAGCTTCTTTGCTTAGTGGATATTGTTTAACACTGATTGGAGAGGCAGAGGCTTTTAATTCTACTACTATTGGAGGTTGTTTTATGGCTAGACCTAACCCAGCAGTTTCTGCCCAGGCATTAGAATAATCTTTTATCCATTTCTGTTGTAGTTTGCCTCTTTGATCAGTCCTAGGGGGCACGAAGTGTTGATGTTCATCTTCTACGGACATAGTCAATTCTGTGACTATGGGAGTTTTTACTGAAGGTTTTAGAACATCCACTTGGGGACCATCAGGGTTAAAGGTTACTCTAGCCCCGAGTTTGGTAAACAGATCCCTGTGCATCAATGGGGCTGGGCATTCTTGGATTACTAGGAAAGAGTGGTGGACTTTTCATTTTCCTACTTCCATAATCCTCTTAGTTGTCCAAGCCCGATAAGTAGTGCCATTAGCCCCTTGAACTAGGGACCATTTATTTTATATGGGGCCCAGTGAAGCCTTAAAGGCTGAGTATACTGCTCCTGTATCCACTTCAAAGTTCACTGGAGTCCCCTCCACTTCAAATGTTACCCTGAGCTCGGGGAGGGGATCCGAGTCCTGACATTCCTAGTCCTCTTCTAGAGTCAGCATGGCGGGCTGCCGTGGCTTCTTCTTTTTGGGGCACTCTTTGACTCAGTGTCCTTTTTCTCTACAGTAGGCACATTGATCTGAGGCCAGGGACAGCCTTTGGCGTGGGCCCAAGTATCCCTTTCTGACTCCCTGCTTTTTAATTTCTGGCGTATTTGCTGCTGTGAAGAAAATCTTAGCCAATGCTTTTGTCTGCCTTTTGCTCCTTTCATCCTCCTTTTGTTCCCTTTCCTTCTCTCTCCTCTGTCCCGTGTCCTCCTCAGTTTCTCTCTTATAATATACTTATATACTTATAATATATATCTTATAATATATATCCTATAATATACTTTCTCAGCTTCTCTGTCTAAATCTCTTAAGGTCGTATTTTGTAACCCATCTAGACATTGTAACTTTCTCTTAATATCTTGGGCAGCCTGCTCAATAAAGGCCATTGTAACAAATGCCTTTTGGTCATCTGCCTGAGGATCAAAAGGAGTATATTTTCCATATGCTTCCATAATTATCTCCAGAAACATAGAGGGAGACTCATTAGGCCCTTGAATAATCTCTCTTACCTTGGCTAAATTGGTCGGCTCTCTGGCGGCCACTCTGAGACCCGCTATTAGAGCCCAGCGATAAGTGGACAGATGCTTCCTACCTTCAAAGGTGTTGGGGTCCCAGTTGGGTCGGTTCATGGGCTCATAGGGATGGAGAGAGAGCATCACAGGGGCTTCTGAGTTTTCTATTATCCATCGCCGGTGGGTTCTTTTAGGTTGCCCATCTTCCTCCAGGGGAGGAGGGGTTGCTGCTGCTGTGGGGAAGTCCCCTGGAGGGCTTGGGTCTGGCCCAATTGCCTCTAGCAGTGGAGAGGCTGAGTCAGCGGTGGGAGGATCATCAGGAACTGTGTTGGGGGTTCTGGAGGGAGAGTAGACAATAAGGAGGGGGTGGAGTGTCCAGTCTTGTGACTCAGGGAGAATGGAAGGAAGAGGGAGAGGAGCGGAAAGTTTGAATGATAGGAATGTGGGGGAAGGAGTATATGGCTGTTGATCTGGGTGGCCACGTGGCCCCGGCTGAATGACAATATCTCTGAATTTTCGGATTAGAGGAAAGTGGAAGGATTCTTCTGGGGCCATCTGAATTCGAGGATGGGCCATTCTGAAGCACAGAGAGTCTGCCAAGTACGGTGTTTTACTGAAAAAGAAAGATTCTGGGCCCTTGAGCGGACATCAGTCCAATGATCAAGGGTCAGAGACAGAGAAGAGGAAGTGCTTTGTCCCATAATGGGAGTTACTCAAACAGGGACAGTGAAGACACAAACACAACACAAAGACAAACAGTAAACGTTTAACATGAGTCCAAGACAAAGATTTGAACTGAGTAACTGGAAAATATTGATGGGTTAGACAATAAAAACAGACAGTAAACTCAACTTGAGTTCAGAACAATGACCAAAACTGAGTTACCGGCAAAACCTGATGGGCTGGCAAATCAAATCCTGAAGCAAAACATAACCGAGTTGAGGAAACTACTATTCCTTGAATTCCCTAGTCCTCCGGAGTGTCCCTCAGGGACGTGATCTTGGCTCTGTGACACGTCTGTCACACCATAGGAGAGAGCTAATGCTCTTCACCAACAGCCACTTTGCCACGCCCTAGCCTGAAACCCGAAACCAGAAAGAGGCACCTTACTTACCCCAAGAGGACTCCCTTGAGGTCTTCCATTCACCGCTCCTGGATATCTCACCTGGGGCCTCCAGATGAAAAGGTGCTGCGAACATCAAAGGAAAAGACAACAAAGAGGATTTCTCATGCATCAGCAAAGGGTTTATTGGGGGTCCAGAATGCTAGGCCTCAGAGCTCCCTTCAGAGGAGCAAAGAACAAAGAGCCCCGAGAACAACTTGAGCAGAGTTTATATACATTCTTTAGAGAGCTCAGGGACTTTACATACATCATAGCCTCCTTTAGGAAATCATCATGTACCACGGGAAAATGAAATAACAACTCTAAAACATGATTAGCACATTCTTTGGAGGGAAAACTTGGGGCAGGGGGTGATTGGTCAGCCCTCAGGAGGGGTATACATTTAAACTGATTGGTTGAAGCCCTGAGATGTATACGTGGTGAGATGCACGGCTTCTGGGAAGGGGTTGTTAAGTAACTAGGTGGTCAGGGAAGATTTCAACACACATCTAATGGGCAGTTCCAGGAATTGTCTTAACTGCCACAGGAATTTCAGGTTCTGAATGCAGCTTGGAAACTTTACAAAACCTGGTTCATTACATTTCGATTTCAATTTCTTTTATTCTTTCAGAACCTTACAGTGGAAGGTGAGAGACTTCATTCACAATGACTGCTCTTTTGGCTATATTGGTTTTGGATGCACACATGGGATCATTTTTTTGATCCGTCTGTTGCTGATAATCTAAGCCACAGCCTCACACAGGGCCAAGAGCCTGATTAAGACACAACTCTTTCCAAAGCAATTACTTCTCTGAGGTCAGTTTCAGAACTCAGTCTCTGAGGAGAATCACACCAGTGTTCAAAACCAGGTGGACCCAGTCATCTCTTCCAACTGCCACACAAATGACCACAATTAAAACCAAATCATTCTCACATGGCACTCAACTTCTTACATATATACACTCATTATACCCTTTGGCTAGAGGTTTTCATGAATGGCGCAGCCCAAGAGAGTGTCCAAAATAAGCTCCCTTGCCCCTCATTTGTCTAACCTCAGGGTGGCCTGAACACCCTTCCTGTGAACTAGGATTGATCACATAGTTCTTCCTTTAATACTGCTCTGCTTCTCCAATTTGAGGCCTACTGACTGTCAGGTTTAGATTCCTTATGTGATTTGGAGTAATTAGGAAACCAAAGCAACTTTGCAGCGCTTGAAAGAACTTATTTGACCCAAATGATCCCTATTCTCACTTAGTGGAAGTCAGGAAACTTACAGAGGAAGGCGAGAGACTTCATCCACAATGACTGATCTTTTTGCCATTTTGGTTTTGGATGCACACATTGCATCTTTCTTTAGATCCATCAGGAGCTGATAATCTAAGCCACAGCCTCACACAGAGCCACAAGGCTGATTCAGACACATACTTTTCCAAAGCAGTTAAGCAAAGAGCCACAGGTGATGCCCATTCACTTCCATTTGAAAACTTTTTTCTTCAAAATTCACAAAGGGGTGGCCTGAGGCAAAGACCTTCCTGACTTCAGGGTAACAGAACAATAAGTCAGCAAATCCCAATGCAGGGTTTCTCCACTGAGACTTTACTAGTCACAATGATATCTGAGTTTTGTGAGATGCTTGCAATTCCCTTCAGCTATCCAGTACATGGCCATGTCACAGAGCTTGGATGTGGTACATATCTTGGACAAAAAAACATGAGCCTATTCTGGAGAGTGGCCAGAATTCAGGAAGAAAACAGGAACTTAGGAAGATAGTAGGTGTTGCCCATCGAAAAGCAACCAACAGTCCTTTCCTAAAATGGGCAGGATGAATTCTGGGAAGATTTCTACTAGACAGGATACATCCATTGATCTATTCTGTTTTCTAATATGTACAACCAAGGACACAGTGGGATACACAGACACAGACACACTCGCCTTGTCAAAGGACTTTCTAGAAACAGTCCACTCTAAACCAAACAAACCACCTTTCCTACCTATTCTCAGAACATGAGACAAAACCCCAAACTCACACCCACACTCAAAAAGTCACCTCCTTCCCCCAAGTAAATCTGTGACTATCCAGAGTGTCCTCTGACTGGTGGGCCATACTATGTTCCCCCAAAATGGCCTGTCCTGTCTCAGGTCTGGTCTTCTTGTTCATCTCTGTGAAGTTGTATGGAGCCTGTGCTGACCACTACCTGCTTTCTCATTGAAGGCCCATCTTCAGAGCTCTACTTGCATTTTGTCATCCTCAAACCATTAGGTACCAAGAGAGACAGACTCTCTCCTTGTTAAATCCAAACAAGTAAGTCCACTGGGAATGGGACTGGGACTGTCTCTGTGTGCCTGGCTTCCTGGATCCCATGTTCAGAGAGTTACATCACCAAAGAAGTGAGGTAGGTCAATTCCAACAGGAAGGGAATGAGGTCACTGCCTTGGCAACCACTTTGTCCTAACACTTGTTTCCAAGGGTCCCTTGAGATGGAGGCTGCCCCTACTTCCTGTGACACTTTCAGAAGTTAGAATGGTATATCAACCGTAGACACCAAGGAGAAGCTCTCCACACAGGGTTGGTTTGGTCCATCTTCTTTATATCAGTAGGAGAGAGGCTGATTCAGACACATCACTTCATCCTGAACAGGTGGTTTGCCATGGAAGATGACTTTTGCTCTCTCAGGTCCTTCATAGCTGCTACATCTTCTCTAGGGATCATTTCTCATCAAACTTTGAGGTTCTCAGCAGGTGAAAGATCCCCTACATTCCTGTATTGTAAGACCAACTCTGTCCCTGCTCTTTTGTGAAGTTAGATTGAGGGAACAGTGTATGGTTAGGGTTAATAACATATTCTATTTGGGTTAGGAAACATTCTGCAGGATGAATAATGGTATTGGGAACCTGCGATATTCACAAGAATATATAGGTGAAATATAAGTATGAAACCTGAAATCTAGGTACGATTTGAAGCCCTGAAGGGCAATGGGCCCTTTAGTGAGATACTTTGCTTTGAATTTTATTCTGAACAGATATCTCAGATAAATCGATGTGCAATGGCAAAGGACCTTGTACCTTGGATGATTAAATGTCCTAGAGAACATCCAGTCAAAAAGGAATAGTCGGCAGGATTAGGAAGGTAGTCAGTAGGTTTAGAAAAAAGAGTGAATACAGGATTTGAACGAAAGTTTCATTAGCAATAGGGTTTTGGGTAGAGAGTGAACGTAAATATGAGCACATATGAAGAGTCAGTCACAATGATGAACTGGGGAAAATATGTAGGAAAGCAGATATCAATAGAGACATTAGGAAATCAGGCAAAGTATAATGTAATAGGGTTAGACATTTTCAACATGGTTGAGGTTGAATATATAATCTTAGGAAGAAAGAAATATGTTGCCTCCAATAGGATTGACATTTGAGAGCATTAGGCAACCTGGACATGGTTGCTTTTAGTAATCAATGCTCACTTTCCATTTTGCTTTGGTGAAAGGTTAATCGGCACTTGTCACTTCCTGTTTTTCTGTATGCTTAACAAACCACTGTTAAAATCTTGAGAACTGTTTGCTAATTTTGTTCCCAGGGTGTGCTGTCCCCAACTGCCAAACTGCAGAATATACTCCTTCACCCGGGTGCACGCAAACCGCACACTCGCCCTGACCCATCAATAAATTTCCCTTTCTGCCCTCTCCAAGAAAAGTATATAAGCTCTGTTAAAGCTGTTCTCAGGGCTCTCTGCTCTATTCAAGTGAGCTCTGAGCCCCAGCATGCTGGACCCCCAATAACCTCTTTGCTGTGGCCGAGTGAAAATGCTATACTGTTCTGTACTTAAAAGATGCTTTCTTTTGCTTGCCTCTGCATAAAGATAGTCAGTTGCTGTTTGCTTTCGAGTAGGTAGACCCAGAAACCAGAACGTCTTGTCAACTAACTTGGACTAGACTTCCACAGGGGTTCAAAAACTCCCCCACTCTCTTTGATGAAGCCCTTCACAGACATCTCTACAACTTCAGAACTACGCACCCTGAAGTCATTCTGCTTCAATATGTGGATGTCCAGCTACTGGCAGCCAACACCAAAGAAAACTGTGAGTCTGAGACCCAAGCACTATTATCTGAGCTTGCTCAACTTGGGTAGAGAGCTTTGGACAAAAAGGCCCAAATTTGCAAGCAAGAAGTAATCTTCCTGGGGTATTTCCTTAGGCACGGTAAATGATGGCTCACTGAGCCCAGAAAACAAACCGTTGTGCAGATACCACCCCCATTTAACAGGAGACAACATAGAGAGTTTCTTGGGACTGCTGGCTTTAGCAGGTTATGGACCTGGGTTTGTGTTCTTAGCTGCTCCTTTATACCCACTGTTAAATGAGAATGCTGAATTCCAATGGACCCTTGAGCACCAGCAAGCTTTTGATAACATCTAAGAACACTGACACTGAACTCCTCAACTTCACTGAGCCCAGCCTGCAATTTCAGAAAGCCCTACACTACATTAAAAATGTACATCAACTCAATCAACTTGGTTCAAAAAAACTGCCGGCATTACTGTAGGATCAAGAACGGAGTTTTAGACTAATTCACTCACAGTGAAAGGAAATAATTGAATGGGTAACAAAAGCCTGTCAGTTCTGTCAATTGGTTAATGCTTACCCTTCCAAGCTTCCTGCAGGAAAGCACCTATGAGGAACCAGACCAGGACAATTCTGGGAAGTGCACGTTACTGAAATTAAGCCAGCAAGGTATGGACTTAAATATCTCATAGTCTTTGTAGATACATTTTCAGGATGGATTGAAGCCTTTCCCACCAAAAAAAAAAAAAAAAAAAAAAAAGAAAAGAAAACCGTCACAAATTGTGGTCAAGAAGATCCTGAAAAATATTTATCAAAGACACGTCCTGCCTAATTTAATATGGTCTGATAATTGAACAGCCTTCATGGGCCAGGTAAATCAGGGGTTAGCCAGGACCCTGGGGATTAATTGGAAGTTACATTGTGCTTATAGACCCCAGAGCTCAGGACACGTAAAAAAAATAAATAGAACCATTAAAGAGACCTTAACAAAATTAAGCTTAGAGACCGGCATAAAAGATTAGACTATGCTCCTGCCTTATGCACTGTTTCAGACAAGAAATACTCCCTTTCTTTCTTTGTGTAACCTCACCCCCTATGAAATTCTCTATGGGGCCCTTCCTACACTAAGAGACCTAACCCCGACTCTAAGACCTAAGGATCCCTTCCACACACCCTTGCTTGACAGACTTAAATCTCTTGTAAGAACTCAGCTATACCTGTGGAAACAGCTGGCCACTGCCTTCCAACCTGGGGACAAGGGGAATCCACATTGATATCAAGATAGAGACTTCCTCTACATAAGATGACATCAGGTGTCATCCCTGGAACCCCGCTGGAAAGGACCATTCCAGGTGCTACTTATAACACCTACAGCAGTAAAAGTAGAGGGAATCACTTCCTGGATCCATGTCTCTCATCTCAAGCCTGTGCCATGTCCAGACTCTGGCTGAAAACTGGAAAAGACTGTTAACCCTTTCAAATTGCATATTCGCCACGTGGGTAAGGCTACAGACTCTCTCCTTGGCCACCCGTAGTCCTAACGCTCATCAGTCCCTTCAGCAGCGATGGCTGATCACAAATACTACTAGACAAGAAGTATGGTCTATCTTGCATACAGCCCCCTTAGGGACCTGGTGTCTCCACCCAGACATTTGTCAGCTGGCTATAGGTCTTTCCTATTAGGATATCCCTGATGAAGAGGATCTCACTAAAATTCCATTAAATCCTTTCCGTATCATAGATAATGGAAACAAACATTATGGTTGTAGGGACAGGCAAGCCAGATGCAGGTTGGCTAGCCTATATTAGTATGTTTGCCCGGCAGACTATCAAAGCCACAAACCGCCACGGTTGTGTGGGGGAAAAGCCGACTTCTTCTGTAAGTCATGGGGATTTGAGCATACAGGGGCTGCCTGGTGGAACCCAAAATCCTCATCAAATTCAGTACACAGCATTGGCCATATTACCACTTAGAAAACCCAAACTGATGGCCAACAGAGGAGTCTCTAGATCCTCAAATTCTGTGTGACCTTTTTAACTTCTGCAAGTGCTCAAAAGGATGAAAGGAAATTCCCCTATGTGAAGGCCTTTTTCCTCTTTCGCTCACATCCTGAACTATGCTTCTCCAATAGTTCCTCAAACTCAGCCTTCTGCTCCAGACTCTCTGCTGTCAGTCCCACCTCAGCAAACCTGATTTCTCTTCTCCAATTACTAGATCAAAAACCGAAACCTCCGCCGGTTCTCAGAGCATTGCCCCTTTGCTGAGGTAGCAGGTACTGAGGTACCCATCCATCCACTCACTTCTCTCTTTTCCTGTCAGTGCCCACACCGGTCCCACCAGGTCCTCTTACCACTTAACCCAAAGCTCAAACCAGCTTAGGAGAGCCCTCAGACCCCTATCGAAGATGTAATGAAAATGGCCTTTAAAGTTGCTTTGTCATCACTGAAAACAGGTTACTAAGAATTTAAAGTCCCTCACAGGCTTTTTTGGGATACTCACTCCCGTCTTCCTTTCTGCTCTACCGATTCTACTGCTCAATTTATGTTGCTAGGAAAATCCCAAACCCCTTTCCCATTATTCCTTTACATCTCTCCTTCCTTATTCTCAGATCCACGGAGCTGCTCTCACCCCCCGCCTTCCCCGTCTTCTCCCTCTGTACCAGGCCCACAGAAAAATCTTCACTGAACTTCTCCAGAAGTCTTCACCATGGCTGACTTTAGGACTTTCAGCAAAAGAGTCTCCATAAATGAGTTCAGTGTAGATTAACTTCCTCTTTTTCTGTTGCCCTGTTCTACTTGGCTACTGGCTGGAAAAATCAGCACTCCTAAGCTAGACACCCCCTTAATAGTTTTTCACAGAATATGTTAACAAGGCCTCTGGCCTTGAGCTGGGGCTTCACAGAGATGGCTACATTTCTAAGATAAAAAGTTACAAACTGGGCTCCATGGTAACGGTTGGCAGGGGGATAAAAGAAAAGGAAAAAAAAGCTCTCTGCCTCCCAGGTGTCCTTGAAAAGTTAACTTGCCCACAATAAAGGAAAAAACAGAAAAAAAGCTTCTTTTTGTGAATTTCTGCAGACTGTGAACTTCTGAGTCTCTTCTCTTTCATGTTGGGTACAAAATTCTGAAACTACCTTAACTTGGGGTTCAGGATGTTAATTGATTACAACAGAAGCAATGCCCTCTGAATCCGGTTGCAACCAAATAGGACTGTTTCCCTGTCTTTGGTGCTATCTTAAGTGCCGTGCCTGTCCGTCCCTACAACAGTATAATTCTATATACTTAAACATTGTTCATGTTTTCATGAAATGTTCAACAGATGTGATTAATTGTGTAATGATGAAGATGTGTCCCAGATTGCTCTATAATGACCCAGGTTCATTTGAAGTTCAAACACGGGGGCATACAACCCGGTTCCACTGGGAACATATATCCCTCACTTTAGCCATCATATTAGGAATTGGAGTTGCGGCAGTGGTAGTCACAGGAACCACTGCCCTGCTCCATGGTACACAACAAATGACCCAAATAGAAGCAGCAAGAGACCAAAACTTAAAGATAATAGAAACCTCCATCACAGCTTTGCAGGAATCTTTAACATATCTCTCTGAAGTTGTTTTACACTCCAGTTGAGAGTTGGACCTCCTCTTCATGAGAGAAGGGGGCCTTTGTGCTGCATTGATGTAAGAATGTTGTTTTGATGCCGACCATACTGAGGTTGTAAAAAAAAACCTTTGAGTAAAATAAAAGGATGCCTTGAAAAGCGTCAACGAGAGAGAGAGGCCCAAAAAGGGTGGTTTGAGTCTTGGTTCACACAGTCCCCCTGCTTATCTACGCTTTTATCAACCCTGTCCTGTCCAATAATAATCCTCATATTATTGCTAACTATAAAACCCTGTTTGCTTAACCATGTAATTTCTTTTCTCCAAGCTCAAATTGGATAAGTTAAACTTATGGTAATACCTCACTAGCAGACATAGAATGTGACACGTCCCAATAATCACTTTTATGATTAAAAGTAGCAAGAAGAAGAAGTGGGGAATGAAAGGTTAATAAAAAAGGTACTTGTAACTTCCTGTTTTTCTTTATGCTTAACAAAACACTGTTGAAATATTGAGAACTGTTTGTAATCTTGTTCCCAGATTGTGCTGTCCCCAACTGCCAAATTGCAGAATGTATTCCCTCACCCAGTTTCACACTAACCACCCACTCTCTCTGACCCATCAATAAATTTCCATCCCTGCCCTCTCCAAGGAAAGTATATAAGCTCTGCTTAAGCTGTTCTCAGGGCTCTCTGCTCTATTCATGTGAGCTCTGAGCCCCAGCTTGCTGGACCCCCAATTAACCCCTTGCTGTTGCATGAGACACTATCTTGGTGATCTCTTCCACCGACGCTTGCAGGAACATTACTTGGATGTTTGAATGTAGAAGAGAAAATCCAGTCATAAACGGATAGTCGGTAAGATTAAGAAGATAGTCGGTAGGTTTAGGAAGAAGAGTGAGTATAGGATTTGGAAAACAATATCTTTAGCAATAGGGGTTCGGTTAGAGAGTGAATGTAAATGTCAGCACATGTGAACAGTCACAATAATGAAGTGGGAAAAATATGTAGGAAAGCAGATATCAATAAAGACATTATGAAATCAGGCAAAGTATAAAGTGCGTGATACAATTAGACATTTTCAACAGAATTGAGTTAGAATATATAATCTTAAGAAGAAACAAATATGCAGTCACCAATAGGATTGACATTTGAGAGCATTAGGCAACTTTGACATGGATGTTTTTTGTAATCCATGCTCACTTTCCATTTAGGCTTTGGTACAATCAAAAGTGTGACCTTTACATTTGTCTCCAGAATACTACTGTGATAAAATGTATATGTAGATGTGGTGACATGAGTGTTTCTTCCACCATTTCTGGGAGCAATATTTTGAAGACATATAAATGGGTATTGGGGGTACAAAGAGGTGTACACTGTGTCATTGAATATAGAGATAATGCATGAATAGACCATAAGTGAATAGATAATATAACTGGTTCCACATTAAATAACGGATTGAATAGATATCTGAAAATATATAAGAAATCTTATATTGATATACAATCATTCATTCCAACCAATGATTCATCTAATATTAATATTAGGGTTATGGTTTATCATGAAGATATGTTAGTTTTGCTACAAAAGTGATTATGGAAATCGAAAATAATGTGTTTGGAAAGAGTCAGTCATAATGCTGGCAATATGTAAACAAGGCCTCTGGCCTTGAGCTGGGGCTTCACAGAGATGGCTACATTTCTAAGATAAAGAAGTTACCAACTGGGCTCCATGGTAACATCTGGCTGAGAGAAAAAAAAAGAGAAGAAAATAGCTCTGCCCCATTCCCGGTGTCCTTAAAATGTTAACTTGCCCAGAACAGAGAAAAAAAAAAAAAAACAGAAACAAAAACTGCTTTTTATAAACTTCTGCAGATTGTGACCTTCTGAGCCTCTCCCATCCATGTTGGGTACAAAATTCTGAAACAATTTAAACTTGGGGTGCAGGGGATTAAATGATTACAACAGAAGCAATGCCCTCTAAATCCGGTTGCAACCAAATAGGACTGTTTCCGTGTCTTCGGTGCTATCTTAGTTGCCTTACCTTGCCTTGTCCATCCCTTTTCTCATGAAAAGACCAGTCAAGAAACATGGAGGAACGCATGTGCTCTGAAGCAGGAAATGATTGATAGTGAAACAAATGCCTATTAATTTTCTACCTTGTGGATGAAATATATATCCTATGATGTGCATAAATTGAAGAAATAGTAATCTACCAGTGTTGAATAAAAATGAACGTCAAAATACACATCATGTCCGATTGGAATCTACTTGCATTGATGTTAAACTGGGTCAGGTACTGTAGAAATATTAGGATTTGTGTGCACCATTCACTCAAGTTACTTTTCAGTATAGGAAAGAAATATGTTTTTATGGTTAATGAATATTTCTAAGAATAATCTTTGGAAAGTTGATTATAAATTTATGTATATGAATATGAATGAATTTCGTGAGTGTAAAATAAGACACATATTTCATATTTTGAAAAATCTGGAGAGTGTATATATATATATATATATATATATATGTGTGTGTGTGTGTGTGTGTGTGTGTGTGTGTGTGTGTGTGTGACTAAAGTCACGGTGGCCTGGACACCCTTCTTGTGAACCAGGAGTGATCAAATAAGTCTGCCATTAATACTTTTCCACTTCTCCAATTTGAGGCCTTCTGACTTTGGCGTTTAGATTCTTTATGTGAAATGGAGTCAAGAAAAAACCGAAGCACTTATGGATTTGCCTCTGCATGGTTTTGAAGAATTCATTTGACCCAAAGGATCCCTATTCCCCTTGATGGAGGTCAGGAACTTTACAGAGAAAGGCGAGAGACTTCATCTACAATGACTGCGAATTTTTGCCATTTTGATTTTGTATGCACACATGGGATCTTTCTTTACATCCATCAGGTGTTGGTAATCTAAGCCACAGCCTCACACAGGGCCAAGAGACTGATTCAGACACATCCCTTTCCAAAGCAGTTAAGCAAAGAGCCACAGGTGATGCCCACTCATTTCCATTTGAAAACTGGTTTCTTCAGGCTTCAGAAAGGGGTGGCGTGAGGCAAAGCCCTTCCTGACATTCAGGGCAAAAGAACAATAGGTAAGCAAAAGGCCCATAGCAGGGTTCCTGCACTGAGACTTTACTGGTCACACTGATATCTGAGTTTTCTGAGATGCTCGCCATTCCCTTCAGCTATCCAGTACATGGCCATATCACAGAGCTTGGAGGTGGTAAATATCTTGGACACAAAACCATGAGCCTATTCTTGAGTGTAGCCAGAATTCAGGAAGAAAATGGGAACTTAGGAAGTTTGTAGGTGTTGCCCTTCGATAATGCAAGCCACAATCCATTCATAAATTGGGTAGGATTGATGCTGGGAAGCTTTCTACTAGACAGGACACATCCATTGATGCATTCTCTTTTCTAATGTCTACAACAACAGACACATTGGGATACACAGACATAGAAACACTTGCCTTGTCAAACGACTTACTAGAAACAGTTCACTCCAAACCAAACAAACCGCCTTTCTTACCTTTTCTCAGAACATGAGATAAAACCACAAACACACAACAAAAACCACAAAGGCAACGCCTTTCCCCAAGTAGGTCTGTGACTATTCGGAGTGTACTCTCACTGGTGAGCCTTACTATGTACCTCCAAAATGGCCTGTCCTGTCTCAGATCTGGTCTCTTTGGCCAACTCTGTGAAATTGTCAGGAGCCCGTGGTGAGCCACTACTTGCTTTCTCTGGAAAGGCCAGTCTTCAAAGCTTTCCTGGCATTTGGCCATCTTCACATCAATAGATACCAAGAAAGACTGACTCTGTCCTTACAAAATCCAAACAAATGAGCCCACTGGGACTGGGACTAGGACTGGCTCTGGGTGCCTGGAATCCTGGATCGCAAGTTCAGAGAGTTCCATCACCAAGGAATAGAGATGAGGTCACTTCCTTCAGGAACTGAATGAGGTCACTGCCTTTGCAACCACTTTTTCCTAACAGTTGCTTCCAAGGGTCCCATGAGATAGATGCTGCCCCTATTTCCCGTGACCCTCTCACCAGTTAGAATACTATATCACCCATAGGCACCTGTGAACAGCTCTACACACAGGCCTGGATTGGTCCATCTTCTGTACATTAGGAACAGAGACACTCAGTCAGACACAACCCCTCTCCAGACAGGGTTGTTTTCCATGGAAGATGACTTTTGCTCTCTCAGGTCCTTAATAGCTGCCTACATCTTCTCCAGGGATTATTTCTGCATGGACCTTTGAGGTTTTCAGCAGGTGGTATATCCACTACATTCCTATATTGTAAGACCAACACTTTCCCTGCTCTTTTATAAAGTTAGAATGAGGGAATAGTATATGGTTTGGGTTAATTACATGTTCGATTTGGGTTAGGAATCATTTTGCTGGATGAATAATGGTATTGGAAATCTGTGATATTTATAAAAATATAGAGGTGAAATATATGTATGAAAACAGAAATCTAAGTAATATTTGAAGCCCAGAAACGGATTGGGCCCTTGATTGGGAGACTTAGCTTTGAATTATGTCCTGCACAGATGTCTCAGATAAATCAATACACAATGGCATCGGACCTTGTACCTTGAATGATTGAATGTCGAAGAGAACATCCATTCAAAAAAGAATAGTCAGTAGGATTTGGGAGATAGTTGGTAGATTCAGAAAGAAGAGTGAGTATAGGATTTGGACCAAAAGTTATTTTGCAATTGGGTTTCAGGTAGAGAGTGAATGTAAATGTCAGCACAAATGAACAGTCAAAATGATGAACTGGGAATTTATGAAGGAAAGCCGATATCAACAGAGACATTAGGATATCAGGCAAAGTAAAGTGAGTGATAGGATTAGACATTTTCAACAGGGTTGAGTTTGAATATATAATCTTAGAAAGAAACAAATATGTAGTCAACAATTGGATTGACATTTGAGAGAATTAGGCAACCTGGACATGGATGTTTTTAGAAATCCATGCTCACTTTAAATTTAGGCTTTGGTACAATCATAAGTGTGACCTTTGCTTTATTTTCCAGAATATTACTGTGATAAAATGTATATGTAGATCAGGTGACATGAGTACTTCTTCCACCATTTCTGGGAACAATATTTTGAAGATGTATAAATGAGTATTGGGGGTAGAAAGTGGTGTAGTATCTGTCTAAGAATATAGAGATAATGCAAGAATAGACCATACTGTGAATAAATAATATAATTGGTCCGCTTTAAATAATGGATTGAGTTGATATCTGAAAATATACAGAAAATCTAATGTTGATATAAAATCATTCATTCCAACCAGTTATACTTCTAATGGTAATATTAAGGTGATATTTCATCATGAAGAGTGTGTGAGTTATGCTTCAAAAGTGATTATGGAAATCGAAAATAATGTGTTTAGAAAGAAGTCTTGTTAAAAAACATGGAGGAATACATGTGTTCTGAAGAATGAAGTTATTGAAAGTGAAACAAATGCCAATAAATTTGCTAACTTGTGTATGAAATATATATGTTATGATGTGCATAAACTGAAGAAATAGTAATGTACAAGTGTTGACTAAAAATGAACATCAAAATACACATCACGTTCCATAATTATCTACTTGCATTGGTGTTAAACTGGGTCAGTTACTGTAGAAATATTAGGATTCGTATGCACCATTCACAGAAGTTAGTTTTTATTTCTAGGAAACAAATATGTATTTCAGGTGGATGAATATTTCTGAGAATAATCTTTTGAATATTTGATTATAAATCCACATACATGAATACGAATAAATTTAGGGAGTGTACATTGAGACCCATATATTTCATATTTTGAAAAACTTGGAGAGTGTACACACACACACACACAGACATTAAAAAGTAGCAATATATATGGAAATCAAAATTCATCAGGAAATGTATATCATCCACTGATCCAAAAATATTCATTATACTGAACATGATTTTATTTATCATGTTGTTCATCTACGAAGCTCACCCATAGGTTGAATTTTCAGTTCCAACTGTGTTTTGGTGGAGTGATCTCTTCTCCCAATTTGTATCTGCAAAGTCAGCCACCTCACAAGAATGTACATGTGATAACAGGTATGATTCAATATGTGTATATGAAATAACATGTGCTGAATTGGCTACAGAGAAAGGCAGAGAGGAATTCATCTATTTGTTAACTTTAAAAACACATGGAGAACTATTTCAACAAAATATTGACTAGATTTATAAGTCCTACCCTGTATAATGCAAAAGGCAAGTCCAGCAATACACTATGTCTCGTCTAAATTGCTTGTATTTCTATTCGGTTTGGGTTATTTTTCTCCATCATATTAGAATTAGTAGTCAGAGTCTAGTAGGGTATGCGTTAGTGTCAGGCATTCAGCATTTTGAATTGAAAATAGGAAAATGAATCCAATGTGTATGTAAATATGTGCTTCACAAAAATCTTCCCACTCTAATCCAGAACAATGCCTTGACTTTACCTTCACTCCAAGTAAAATACAATTAGAGTGGACGAGTTAGAAAATCTGTGAATACATATCTGGAATGTAATATGCTCAAGAGTTCACAACCTTGAAGGTGGTAGAGGAGTTTCCAAAAGTAAGGGACAGGTAAATACTCCACAAAAATGGAGCTCTTCTGGACTAAAGACTTCTGGTGAAACTGCCTCTGAGTTTCGGCACTTGAAATATTTGTTGTTGTAAGGAGTTTTAGCTTTTTTTGTAGAGAGACCATCAAAGCTAGGTATGTATCTAAGTGACCTGGAGGACATGGTTTCTTATTTTCTAATGAACATGAGGCAGCAGTGCTGAATTCTCTCTTTGTAGGTAAACTGTGGCCACTGCGGGCAAACTCTTTCCGTGTGGACTGTAAAGCCATCTGACCATCCTCCACTTGTCGATGTGTTTCTTGCTGCTGCAATGTGAGTTTGGTATTTGCTTCACAAAATACAAGGAGTTAAACTGGGACACAGTGCTAAAGGGAGTTCTGTCACGTGTGGTGTGTCAGGTTCTGCAGGATAATGAACCAACCAGGCTTCAATCCCACATAGCTTGCATCCTTAACCATAGCAATCTGATTCTGAACATTGCCCTGAAAACTCTCCACATAACAAGATGCCTTTACATAGAAGGGTCTGCTGGGTGCACCATGTCAGTCACAAGCCATTTGGAAGCCAATGGCAGATCCACATTGCCCCACCACAGATATTTTATCACACAACTGCACACGACTTTTCTAGGCCCATTTCACATCAGGCTCCAACTTACTGGCATCTCTGTTCTACACCATTTTCATTGTCATTGGAATTTCAAAAATTTCATGGTATTTATCTAGCCATTTTTCAAGAATGATGTTGGAGGCACTGTGTGTTTAACTTCATTCAGGAAAAATTAAATGGTGAGGAAGCTCATTTCAATGAAACTCTGGAGAAATCTCACAGGCAAGGCTTCCAAAGAGTGGCCAAAATTTCACAGGAAGCCAGACCTATTGCTGTCTACAATGTGAGGTACATGTGTGTTTTGACTCTCAACTATGGCTGCCATGTCTTTCAGAATAAAACCATGTGATATCCTGGATTAGATTCCAAGTGCTCTGTGGAAAGCAAACCTGGGCCTAGATCTCGGTTTCCAAGGGCGACTCTCATGCGTGACCAACTAAAATCCCAACATATTTCATGATAACACTTCTCTAAGTCAGCTCTAGAACTCAGTCTCTAAGGGGAATCACACCAGAGATCAGCCCAGGTATACCCAGTCATATCTTCCAACTACCACACAAATGACCACAATTAAAACCAAACACTCCCACATGGTCCTCATTTTCTTCCATATATACACTCTCATACTACGCTCTGTCTGGAGGTTTCCATGAGTGGCGAAGTCCAAGACAGTGTCCAAAATAAGCTTTCTTGCCCTTCATTGCCTAAAGTCATGGTGGCCTGGACACCCTTCCTGTGAACCAGGTGTGATCAAATAGGCCTGCCCTTAATACACCTCTGCTTCTCCAATTTGAGGCCTACTGACTGTCAGGTATAGATATTTTTATGTGAATTGGAGTCATGAGAAAACCCAAGAACCTATGTGCTAGACTCTCCAGGGCTTTGAAGAACTCATTTGACACAAAGGATGCGTATTCTCACTTGATGGAGTTCAGTAGACTTACAAAGGAAGGCAAGAGACTTCATCCACAGGGACTGCTCTTTTGGCCATTTTGGGTATGGATTCACACACGGAATGATCCATCAGGTGATGAGAATCTAAGCCACAACCTCACACAGGTCCAAGAGGCTGATTCAGACACATTATCAGGATCAATCACTTGATTTTTTCCTCTGTCTAACTAGCTAGAGAGACCTTCTCTTTTAATTGAATTTTTATCTCTGTCTGACTAGCTCGAGAGACCTTCTCTTTTACTTGAATATTTCTACTATAACTATAATACAACCCAAGAAGATAAAATTATTACTCCATATACTATGAATCAAATTGATGATTTAGATAATTAGTTAAATACTTGGGCAATAATCATGTGCAAATCTAATGTTTCATTTGATAACCACTTACCATCTAATCCTTTATTGTCTTTTTGGTCATCACATCATGTAATTTTTCCAAAAATGACAAGAAAAAAACCTATTATAAATGCTACAAATATATTCACTGATGGGTCAAATAATGGTACAGCAGTAATATTTACACCTGATCAAACTTTTACATTTTTAGTACCAAACAATTAGCTCAAAATGTAGAGCTTAATGCAGTATTACAAGCTTTTGTGATGCTTAAAGCATCTGTAATTAATTTATTTTCCGATAATCAGTATATAGTTAGTGCTATAGTATCACTTGAAGATGGTAGAAGGATTTCCCCCTCCTCTACTATTTTCTCTTTGCTTTCGACTATACAAAGTCTAATCTGGGTCAGGAAAGATCCGTTTTTTATAGGATATTTCAGGACACATACAGGATTGCCTGGAGCCCTTAGTTTGGGCAATTATTTAGCAGATAAAACAACACATGACATTCATACATATTTTCTCTACACTAGAAGAAGCTACAAATTTTCATAAAAAGTTCCATGTCAATGCTAATACTTTACAAAAGCATTTCAAAGTAACTAAGGAACAAGCTTGACAAATAATAAAACAATGTCAAAATTGTGTGACCTTTTTACCACAAGTTAATCTTGGAGTCAATCCTAGAGGATTGATACCTAACCATATTTGGCAGATGAACGTCACAAACTTGCCAGAATTTGGAAAATTAAAATATTTGCATGTTACAGTTGATACTTCTTCTGGATTTTTGATGGGCTCCCTTCTTGCTGGAGAAAAAAACTAAAGATGTTATAGCTCATTGCTTACAAAATTTTGCCACTGTGGGCGTTCCAAAAGAGTTAAAAACAGATAATGCTCCTGCTTATACTTCTACTTCTTTTAAACAATTTTGCTCATCATTTGGCATTACTCATATAACAGGAATCCCATACAATCCACAGGGAGAAGGCATAGTTGAAAGAGCACATGAAACTATTAAAACGTACATATTAAAGCAAAAAGAACAAATTCGGAAGGGGTATATATTCCCCAAAGGTAAACTTAAAATAACCCTTTTACTCTAAACTTTTTAAATTTGGGTTCATCAGGGCTTAGTGCTGCAGAAAGGCATATATGTCCAAAAAATGTACATAAGCCCAAGGTACTTTGGAAGGATATTCTAACAGGACAATGGAAACGTCCTGACCAAGTAATTGTCTGGAGTCCGGGGTCTGTTTTTGTGTTTCCACAGGGAGAACAGTAGCCAATTTGGATTCCAGAGAGATTAACTAAAGAGATTTCTACAGACCAAAAATAAGATGATTTGGCTCAAATCAATAAGAGCTGATATGCAGAACTCCAGTTTGGCTGTTTTTACATCTGTGACAGAACCAGAATGTTTTTTTCAAATCTATTTTATTATTCCCCTTTCTCATATCATGAAGTTTTATTTTGTTTTTTTTTAGCTCATACAGAACTAGGTTAATGTTTTGCTGATCAGTTCTATTTTTGGACAATAGAGTTTTTAGACATTGCAATGGAGATTTCACCTGTAAAAAGTCATAAGGCCTTTAATATTATGTCATGTGTTGTATGTATTATATTATGTGTGCACTTGTGTTTTGTGTTATATGTTTGATTTCACATCTTTTCTGTGTTGACTATATTCTTTTCAAGTTGATATACTTTGTCTTCATCTGATGTTCTGACTTCTACTTGATCTAGTCTGTAATATTCTCATTAGCGCTTTTAATCTGATTTACGGTTTCTTGCATTTCTATGATTACAACTTGATTATTTTTTAACACCTCTATCTCCTGATAAAGCTCATTCTTTGCGGATTTAATTTGTGTGGTTAGTTCCTCTTCAAAATATACTTTCAATGCTTGGATTTGCTGTCTCATGTCTTCTCTAATATTCCGTTCCATCTGAATTAGGAATGCCTTGATTTCTTTCCCTGTCCATATTTCTGATTCTTCTAGGTCCTCCTGTATATTTAGATTGTCCTGCATTGTTTGTAACCCCTTTTTCCCTTGTTTTTTCATATTGTTCACGTTGCTTTCCAGCGCTGTTTGACTGCATTGTAACTGCTTTCTCCTATACATTTGTTTTGGCTTTGTATATCTCTGTTGTCTCTCTTTTGTGGTGGAAGATTATGCCTAAAAATTTTGGGCTTTGTTGTACTTTAAAGCTGATTCATTCAATTCATATAAGGCTTCTAGGTTCTGTATGCATAGAATGATTTGCTGTTTGTTCTTAGGACTATATGTTTAGGTTGGGTGCTCTGGTGGTACAATGGTTAGTATGTCTCGGCTACTTTAGAAGATTGCTCCACTGAAGGTGGATACTACCAGGCAATTGGATCAGGGTGTTGGTAGTAGCTAGGTATTTAGGAGTCTTATAGACAGCCTCGAGACATTCACCTATTTGCATTTAGACAATTACACACAATGGAAGATGTAATGCTTGGAATGAGAGTTGGGGGGTAGGAGAATGAAGGTGCTCTTAAAAAGAAAAAAAGGATAGAGGGAGAGATAGATTAGAGGGGAATGAAAAGAACAATAAAACTTGAAATGGGATAGAAAGAGAGAAGGAAAAGGGGGGAAAGGAACAGGGAGAGAAGAAGGAGAGAAAAAAATATCAACAACAGCAACAACAACAACAAAAAATTTAAAGTCTTAGAGATCCACCTTCTTCTCTTCCAGTAGGCGGAGCTGTGCCTTCCAAGCGGAGTGTCTGCTCTCTACCTGCCGATAGCTATCCCTGTAGGGCGTCTTCTGGGTGTCTCTCAGACTTGTCAGTCCAGAGCCATTTCACTTCTCCAGCTCTTAACCCCCTTCCTCCTGTCAGCCTGCCAGCCAGGTCCTGTTCCCCAG
This sequence comes from Callospermophilus lateralis, assembly GCF_048772815.1. NCBI lineage: Eukaryota > Metazoa > Chordata > Mammalia > Rodentia > Sciuridae > Callospermophilus > Callospermophilus lateralis. The sequence continues at coordinate 909,490 of NW_027513666.1, read as the reverse complement.
AAGTGATTCTTCAGAGATCTAGTTACACTTGCAGCCCCACCGAGTGCCCCTTTTAAGCCTCAGTGCTGTGGTAAACTGGCGGATAAGACCTTAGGGGTCACCACTGGTGATATGGGGGCCTTGGGTTCTGGGCTCCCCTCTGCTTCCCTACGGACACGACCCCTGAGAAGTCAATGAAGTTTCCTGGCTGCTTGTATCAGTATGGGGAGTCACACACCTGCTAAAGTGGATTTTGCTGGGAAGGAATTTCGCCGGCCGAACTCCGATGATGTCACCTCTTTGCTATGGTGGGCCCCAGGCTTCTTGCCGGATTGACCGAGGGGAGGGGTGGGACTGGTCCGGCCCGGTTCACCTCAGCTCCTGGCGCGTGGAGGCTTGGCTAAAGACTTCTTCCTGCCAAGCTGTGTCTCGGCGTCTAGCAGGACCCAGTCACTTTGGCTGCGGGGCGGTGGACGGATCTGCAGCGGTGCCCGCGGTGCGCAGGACTGTGGCTGGTGAATCTCGAACTCCGCGTCTAGTGGCAGGGTCCCACTCGTCCGGGTCACACAGACGCTTCAAAAAAATTCTTGTAGCTCCCGGGCAGTCTCCCTTCAGTGGAATTTTGCTAGGAGAATCTCCGTTGGTAGAATCCAAGAGTTATCCTTGCGACTTTATGACCCCATCACTGGGAGTGCATTAAAAGCGCAGCCTCTCTGCCCGCCGCCATGTTGGATCCACCTTTTCTTTTCATTATATTTAATAATTCTCTTCCAGACAATGTAAATTGTTAAGAAAATTGTTTTCTTTTAGTGCCTTTTGGAATGTTACATAATTCTTTCTTTAGGCATTCTTGCCAGAATTTCTATCTTCATCCCAGTGCATGTGAAGTCAAAGATAAAACCAATCTACAGCTTCTGCAATAGCCATCACTGAACTGCTTGCAGAACTTGCCTGGACTATGTATCACTTGTATGCATTGTGAACTCACCTGCCTGCATTGTGAACTATCTGTTGGTGCAGTGACGTGTGGTAGTATTGGGGTATTTCTCTGATGATGTCATCGGTGGTACAATTTTTTCAAAAAGAGCCATCAATTGCCTTGGTGTATCTTCCTCCCTTCTGCTTGTCATGGTTGTTCAGCTAAAATTAGGGGGCCAACAGAGATGAGGCAAAGAGCCTCACCCGCCCGCTGGTACAAAGACCTCTCCACAGGTGTGGATGTATACTGGACCTGTAGTCAGTGACGGGTAAGATCCAATTACAATGGTACCAATCTAAGACAGGAGGCTGACACCTTGAGGTCAGGTCATTCGATAATGGGTAAGGACCATATGTACTATTGGACAACCTAAGGCAGGCATGGTCCCTAAGCCACATGCTTGTTGTTTAAACAGAGAGGGTTAGATGTTGAGAGCCACAGCCCAAAAGGCCAAAGCAAACTTTCAGACTGCCAGCTGATGGTTGGCTCACAGCGGCCCCAGCAACATCTAGCTGATTGGCTCCTCTGCGGTGATGCCCATTGGGCTGTTTCCCCACCCTTTCAAATTATGGAGCTGCTTTTTGGGCGACTTTTTTGGCTCTGCTCAAACAACCCAGCCAATCGACCTCAAGAGCAGGAGGAGAGGGGAGGTTGAGAGCTTGTGGGAAGCCGGTGGTGGCAGTTGTGCTCTGAGTGTTTTTCCCGAGGAGCTATTTTTTGGCGTGTGTGGTTCTAAAAATAAAGTTAGCTTTTGACAAGTGGCTCCTGAATTGTGCCCAGCCAGACTGTGTCAATCCTAAATTAATGGAGCAAAATAACCAAAACAGAATAGAAATACAAGCAGTTCAGAGGAGACATGGTGTATAGCTGGACTTACCTTTTGTATGATAAAGGGTAGGTGTTATAAATCAAGTCAATATTAAATTGAAGTAGTTCTCCATGTGTTTTAAAGATAACAAATCCGTGAATTCCTGTCGCCCTTTATCTGTATCCTATTCAGCACATGTATTTTTGTATGCACATATAGAATCCTACCTGGTATCACATGTACACTTTTGTGAGGTGGCTGACTTGGCAGATACAAATTGTCAAAAGAGATCACTCCTCCTGAACGTTGTTGGAACTGAAAATTAAAACTACGGGTGAGCTTCCTAGTTGAACAAGATAATACATAAATCCATGTTCAGTAAAATGAATATTTTTCGATCTGTGAAAGATATATATTTCATAATAAATTTCGATTCACATATATATCGCTACCTTTTAATGTCTGTGTGTGTGTGTGTGTGTGTGTGTGTGTGTGTGTGTGTGTATATATATATATATATATATATATATATATATATATATATACACAATCTCCAGATTTTTCAGAATATAAAACATATGTGTCTTATTATACAATCCCTAAATGCATTCATATTCATGTATGTGGATTTATAATCAAATGTTCACAAAATTATTCTCAGAAATATTCATCCACCTCAAATACATATTGTTTCCTAGTACTGAAATCTAAATTCAGTGAATGGTGCATAGAAGTCCTAATTTTTCTACAGTATCTGACCCACTTTAACATCAATGCAAGTAGATTACTATGGTACATGATGTGTATTATGACATTCATTTTTATTCAACAATGTTACATGACTATTTCTTCAGTTTATGCACATCATAGGATATATATTTCATTCACAAGTTTTCAAATTTATAGGCATTTGTTTCACTTTCTATCACTTCCTGCTTCAGTACACATGTATTCCTCCATGTTTTTTGACTGGTCTTTTCATGAGACTACTTTTCATTTTAGATTTCAATAATCGCTTTTGAAGCAAACCTCACACACTCTTCATGACAAACCATAACCTTAATATTACCATTAGATCTATAAATGGTTGTAATGAATGTATGTATATCAATATAAGATTTCCTGTATATTTTCAGATATCCATTCAATCCATAATTTAAAGTTGGAACCAGTTATATTATTTATTCACAGTATGGTCAATTCATTCATTTTATCTATATTTGTAGACACAGTGTAGACCTATTTGTACACCCAATACTAATTTATACATCTTCAAAATATTGACCACATAATTGGTGGAAGAAATACTCATGTCACCTGATCTACATATACACTTTATCACAGTAATATTCTGGACACAAAATGCAAAGTTCACACTTATGATTGTACCAAAACCTAAATGGAAAGTGAGCATGGATTACTAAAAACATCCAAGTCCAGATTGCCTAATGCACTCAAATGTTAATCCTATTGGTGCTAAATATTTGTTTTTTTCTAAGATTGTATATTCAACATCTACCATGTTGAAAATGTCTAATCCTATCAATCAATTTATACTTTGCCTGATTTCTTCATGTCTCTATTGATATCTGCTTCCCTATATATTTTCCCCAGTTAATCATTGTGACTGACTCATCACATGTTCTGACATTTACATTCATTCTCTACGAGAAACCCTATTGCTAAAGAACTTTTGGACCAAATCCTATACTCACTCTTCTTCCTAAACCTACTGACTATCTTTCCAATCTTACCGACTACCCTTTTTAAGTGGATGTTTTCTTCTACATTCAATCATCCAATTTACAAGGTCCTATGCCATTGTTTATCGATTTATCTGAGACATCTGTGCAGAAGGTATTTCAAAGCTAAGTATCCCAATCAAGGACCCAATGCTCTTCTGGGCTTCAAATCTTACCTAGACTTCTGTATTCATACTTATATTTCACCTGTATATTCTTGTAAATATCACAGGTTCCCAATGCCATTATTCATCATGCAGAATGATTCCTAACCCCAATTGAACCTGTTATTACCCTAACCATACACTGTTCCCTCAATCTAACTTTACAGAAAAGCTGGGACAGAGTTGGTCTTACAATCAGGAGTGTAGGGGATCTTCCACCTGCTGAGAACCTCAAAGGTCAATACAGAAATGATCCATGGAGAAGATGTAGGCAGCAATGAAGGACCTGAGGGAGGAAAAGTCAACTTCCATCGCAAACAACCTGGTCAGGGTGAAGGGATGTGTCTGAATCAGCCTCTTTCATCTTAATGTAGAGAAGATGGACTAAACCAAGCCTGTGTGGAGAGCTGTGCCCAGGTGCCTATGGTTGATATACCATTCTAACTTGTGAAAACGTCACAGCAAGTAGGTGCACCCTCCATCTCATGGGACCCTTGGAAGCAACTGTTAGGACAAAGTGGTTGCCAAGGCAGTGACTTCATTCACTTCCTGAAGGAAGTTACCTCACATAAGTTCCTTGGTGATGGAACTTTCTAAACTTGGGATTCAGGAAGCCAGGCAACCACAGCCAGTTCCAGTCCCAGTTCCAGTGGTCTCACTTGTTTGGGTAAACCAAGGACAGAGTCAGTCTTTTTGGTACCTAGTTATGTGAGGATGACCAAATGCTAGGAAAGCTAAGAAGAGGGACCTTTCCTGAGAAAGAAGGTAGTGGCTCACCAGTGACTTTTGACAACTTCACAGAGTTGGCCAAGGAGACCAGAACTGAGACAGCACAGTGCATTTCGTGGAAATATAGTATGTCCCACCCATCATAGGACACTCCGGATAGTCACAGACCTACTTTTGGAAAGGTGGTGTCTTTTTGAGTGTGGGTGTGAGTTTGTGGTTTTGTCTCATGTTCTGAGAATATAGGAAAGGCGATTTGTTTGGTTTGGAGAGGACTGTATCTAGTATGTCCTCTGACAAGGTGAGTGTTTCTATTACTGTGTATCCCACTCTCTCCGTGGTCTTAGTATTAGAAAAAGAATGCATCATGGATGTGTTCTGTCTAGTAGAAAGCTTCCCAGCATTCATACTGCCAATTTATGAATGGACTGCGACTAGCCTTATCAATGGGCAAAACCTACTATCTTTCTAAGTTCCTGTTTTCTTCCTGAATTCCGGACACTCTCCAGAATAGGCTCAAAGTTTTGTGTCCAAGCTATGTAGCACCTCCAAGCTCTGTCACATGGCCATGTACTGGATAGCTGAAGGGAAGTGGAGCATGTCAGAAAACTCAGATATCAGGAAACTCAGATACCAGGAAAGTCTCAGTGGAGAAACCCTGCTTTGGGCCATTTGCTTACCTATTTTTCTGTTGCCCTGAATGTAAGGAAAGTCTTTGGCTCAGGCCACCCCTTTGTGAAGCCTGAAGAAAACAGTATTCAAATGGAAATGAGTGGGCATCACCTGTGGCTCTTCGCTTAATTGCTTTGGAAATGGATGTGTCTGAATCAGCCTCTTGGCGCTCGGTGAAGCTGGGGCTTAGATTGTCAGCACCTGATGGATCTAAAGAAATATCCCTTGTGTGCATCCATAACCAAAATTCAAAAAGATCAGTCATTGTGGATGAAGTCTCTCACCTTCCTCTGTTAGGTTCCTGACCTCCATCAAGTGTGATTATTGACCCTTGAGTAAAATGAGTTTTTCAAAGCCCTGCAGATGTGCTAGTGTTGTCTCATGACTACAAACCACATAAGAATCTATACCTGACAGTCAGTAGGCCTCAAATAGTAGAAGCAGAGCAGTATTAATGGCAGGCCTATTTGATCACTCCTGGTTGACAGGAAGAGTGTGCAGGCCACACTTACTTTAGGCAAATGAGGGGCAAGGAAACTTATATTGGACACTGTCTTGAGCTGCGCCAGTTATGGAAACCTCCAGCCAGAAGTTATGATGAATATCTATATGGAAGAAAATGAGGGCCATGTGGGAGTGTTTTGGTTATAATTGTGGTCATTTTTGTGGCAGTTGGAAGAGATGACTGGGTCCACCAGGGCTTCACTCTTGGGTGATTCCCCTTATAGACTGAGTTCTGGAACTGACCTCAGAGTAGTATTGCCATGAATTGAGTTGGGATTTTAGGAGGCCACGCATGAGATTCACCCTTGGAATCTGAAATCTAGTCCCAGGTTGGTTTTCCACAGAGCACTGTGAATCTCAGCAAGGATATCACATGATTTTATTATGAAAAACATGGAAGCCATAGTTGAGAGTCAAAACACACATGGACCTCACATTGTACAGTTCAATGGGCCTGGCTTCATGTGACCTTTTGGCCACTCTTTGGGAAGCCTTTCCTGTGAGTGTTGTCCAGAGATTTCACTGAAATGAACTTCCTCACCATTTAGTGGTTCCTGAATGAATTGAAACCCACAGTGCCTCCAACTTCATCCTTGAAAAATGGCTAGATGAATACCATCAAATTTTTGAAATTCCCATGACCAGGTGGCACTGGAGAAACTTTGGATGTCCTGTTGCTGATCATGAGTATACAATACAGTGCCTTGATTGACTGGGTTTCATGAAAATGTTGAAGAACAGTGATGCCAGTAAGTTGGAGCCTCCTGAGTAGAGGGCCTAGAGTAGTGGTGTGCATGTGTGTGATAAAACATCTGTGGTGGAGTCATGTGGACCTTCCATTGGCTTCCAAATAGCTTGTGACTGACATAGTGTAGCCAGCAGACCCTTATATGTAAATGCATCCTGTTATATGGAGAGTTTTCAGGGCAATGTTCAGAATCAGGTTGCTATGGTCAAGGGGGCAAGCTATGTGGGATAAAGGCCTGGTTGGTGCATTCTCTTGCAGACCCTGACACACCACACGAGACAGAACTCCATCTAGCACTTTGTCCCAGTTGAAATCTTTGTATTTCACGAAGCAAATACCAAACTCCCAGTACAGCAGCAAGAAACACCACGAAAATTGGAGGATGATCAAATGGTTTCACAGTCCTCACAGGGAGACACATAGCCCCCAGTGGCCACAGTTTACCTACAAAGAGAGAATTCAGCACTGCTGTCTCATGTTCATTGGAAAATAAGAAACAAGATCCTTCAGGTCACATAGATGCAGATCCAGCTTTAATTGTCTCACCAAAAATGAAGATTAAGCTCCTGACAACAACATATATTTCAAGTGCCCAACCTCAGAGGCAGTTTCTCAAGAAGTCTTTAGGCCAGCAAAGCTCCATTTTTGTGGAGGGTTTACCCTGTCCATTAATTTTGTAAACTCCTCTACCACCTCCAAGTTTGTGAACAACTGAGCATATTGCATTCCATATATATATGCACAGATTTTCGAACTCTTCTCCTATAATTGTGTCTTACTTGGGGCAAAGGTAATGTCAAGGCATTGTTCTGGATAAGAGTGGGAAGATTTTTCAAAGCACATAATTACATACACATTGGATACCTTTTCCAATTTTCCATTGGAAATACTGAATCCCTGACACTAACCCTTAGCCTACTAGACTCTGACTACTTATCCTAATATGATGGAGAATAATAATCCAAACAGAATAGAAATACAAGCAGTTCAGAGGAGGCATGGTGTATAGTTGAATTTGCCTTTTGCATTATGTAGTGTAGGAGTTATAAATCTAGTCAACTTTTGTAGAAATTGTTCTCCATGTGTTTTTAAAGTTAACAAATATGTGAATTCCTGTCTCCCTTTCTCTGTAGCCTATTTGCACATGTATTTTTATATGCACATATACAATCCTACAAGGTACAACACGTACATTCTTGTGAGGTGGTTGACTTGGCAGATACACATTGATAGAAGAGATCACTTCTCCTAAATGCTGTTGGAAGTTAAAATTCGAACTCTGTGTGAGCTTCCTAGTTTAACAACATTATACATAAATCCATGTTCAGTAAAATGAATATTTTTGAATCTGTGGATGATATATATTTCATGGTGAATTTCAATTGGCATATATATTGCTACTTTTTAATGTCTGTGTGCATGTGTGTGTGTATGTGTGTGTGTGTGTGTGTATATATATATATATATAAACTTTCCAGATTTTTCAAAATATGAAATACATGTGTCTTTTTATACATTTCCTAAATTCATTCATATTCATATATGTGAATTTATAATCAACTTTTCACAAGATTATCGTCAGAAATATTCATCCACCTGAAATATGTATTTGTTTCCTAGTACTGAAAACTATCTTCAGTGAATGGTGCCTACGAATCCTAAAATTAATACAGTAACTGACCCAGGTTAACATCAATCAAATTGATTCCTATGGGACATGATGTGTATTTTGACGTTCATTTTTATTCAAAACTGGTACATTACTATTTCTTCAGTTTATGCACATAATAGGATATATATTTCATCCACAAGTTCGCTAATTTAGAGGCATTTGTTTCACTTTCAATCACTTCCTGCTTCAGAACACATGTATTTTTTCATGGTTCTTGACTGGTCTTTTCATGAGACTTCTTTCGAAACATATTATTTTTGATTTCCATAATCACTTTTGAAGAAAAACTAACACACCTTTCATGATAAACCATAACCTTAATTTTACTATTAGATGTATAACTAGTTGGAATGAATGTATGTATATCAATATAAGATTTCTTATATATTTTAAGATATGAATCCAATGCATTATTTAAAGTGGACCAGTTATATTATTTATTAACAGTATGGTCTATTCATGCATTAGCTCTATATTCATAGACACAAGGTACACCTCTTTGTACCCCCAATACTAACTTATTAATCTTCAAAATATTGCTCCCAGAAATGATGGAAAAATTACTCATGTCACCTGATCTACATATACATTTTATCACAGTAATATTCTGCAGACAAAATGCAAGGTTCACACTTATTATTGTACCAAAGCCTAAATTGAAAATGAACATGGATTACTAAACACAGCCATGTCCAGGTTGCCTAATGCTCTCAAATATCAATCCAATTAGTGACTACATATTGGTTTCTTCCTAAGATCATATATTCAAATTCAACCCTGCTAAAATGTCTAATCCTATCACCCACTTTATATTTTGCCTTATTTCATAATATCTCTATTGATATCTGTTTTCCTACATATTTTCTCCGGTTCACTATTGTGACTGACTCTTCACGTGGGCTAACATTTACATTCACACTCTAAACAAAACCCTATTGATAAAGAATATTTTTTTTCCAAAACCTATACTCATTCTTCTTCCTAAACCTAACAACTATCTTCCTAATCCTAAAGACTATCCCTTTTTGACTGAATGTTCTTTTCTACACGCAATCATCAAAGTAAACACTGGGCGAGCTTCGGAGGAAGAGACCACCAAAAGACTATCTCATGCAACAGCAAAGGGTTTATAGGGGGTCAGCATGCAGGGGATCGGAGCTCACTTGAATAGAGCAGAGAGCCCTGAGAAGAGCTTAAGCAGAGCTTATATACTTTCTTTGGGGAGGGCAGGGAGTGAAGTTTATTGATGGGTGAGGGAGAGTGGGCGGTTTGCATTCAACCGGGTGAGGGAGTACATTCTGCAGTTTGGCATTTGGGGACAGGACATTCTGGGAACAAGATTAGCAAACAGTTCTCAAGATTTCAACAGTGTTTTGTTAAGCATCCAGAAAAAAAAGTGACAAGTACCTATTTTATTAATCTTTCATTCCCCACTTCTTCTTCTAGCTACTTTTAATCATAAAAGTGATCATTGTGGGGTGTCACATTCTATGTCTGCTAGTGGGGTATTACCATGAGTTTAACTTGTCCAATTTGAGCTTAGAGAAAAGAAATTACACGGTTGAGCAAACAGGGTTTTATAGTAAGCAATAATATGGAGATTATTATCGGTCAGGCCAGGGTTGATAAAAAAGTAGTCAAACAGCGGGACTATGTGAACCAAGACTCAAACCACTTTTTTTGGTCCTCTCACTCTCTCATTGACACTCTTCAAGGTGTCTTTTTAATTTAATCATATTTTTTTTTACAACTCCATTATGCTCGGAATAAACACAAAATTCTTCCCAGGAAGTGACAAATACCTATTTTATTAACCTTTCACTTCCGACTATCCCTTTTTGACTGGATGTTCTCTTCGACATTCAATCATCCAAGGTACAAGGTCCTATGCCATTGTATATTGATTAATCTGAACAATCTGTGCAGAACCTAATTCAAATCTAAGTATTCCAATCAAGGGCAAAATGATCTTTTGGGCTTCAAATCTTACCTAGATTTCTGTTTTCATACATATATTTCACCTATATATTCTCATACATATCGCAGGTTCCCAATACCATTATTCATCCAGCAGAATTATTCCTAACCCAAATCACACATGTTATTAACCCTAACCATACACTGTTCCCCCAATCTAACATTACAGAACAGCAGGGACAGAGTTGGTCTTACAATACAAGAATGTAGTGGATCTTCCACCTGCTGAAAACCTCAAAGGTCCATGCAGAAATGATCCCTGGAGAACATGTAGGCAACTATGAAGAACGTGAGAGAGCAAAAGTCATCTTCCATGGAAAACAACCTGGTAAGGATGAAGGGTTGTGTCTCATTCACCCTCTCTCCTTAATGTAGAAAAGATGGACCAACAAAGGCCTTTGTGGAGAGCTGTTCCCGGGTTCCTATGGTTGAGATACCAATCTAACTTGTGAAAGTGTCAGAGGAAGTATGGAAGCAACTGTTCGGAAAAAGTGGTTGCTAAGGCAGTGACGTCATTCAGTTTCTGAAGTAAGTGACCTCACCTCACTTCCTTGGTGATGGAACTCTCTGAACTTGGGATCCAGGAAGTCAGGCATCCAGAACCAGTCCCAGTCCCAGTACAGTGGGATCACTTGTTTGGATTTACCAAGGACAGAGTAAGTCTTTTTTGGTACCTACTGATATGAGGATGGCCAAATGCCAGGAAATTTTGAAGACTGGCCTTTCCAGAGAAAGCAAGAAGTGGCTCACCGCGGGCCCCTGATATTTCACAGAGTTGGCCATGGAGACCAGATCTGAGACAGGACAGGCCATTTCTGGGGAACATAGTATGGCCCACCAGTCAGAGGACACTCTGGATAGTCACAGACTTACTTTGGGGAAGGAGGTGCCTTTTTCAGTGTGGGTGTGAGTTTGTGGTTTTGTCTTATGTTCTGAGAATAGGTAGGAAAGGCGGCTTGCTTAGTTTGGAGTGGAATGTTTCTAGAAAGTCTTTTGACAAGGCGAGTGTTTCTATGTCTGTGTATCCCACTGTGTCCGTGGTTGTAGACATTAGAAAAGAGAATGCATCAATGGATGTGTCCTGTCTAGTAGAAAGCTTCCCAGCATTCATCCTACCCATTTTAGGAATGGACTGCAGGTTGCCTTATCGATGGACAACATGTACTGTCTTCCTAAGTTCCTATTTTCTTCCTGAATTCTGGCCACTCTCCACAATAGGCTCATGGTTTTGTGTCCAAAATATGTACCACCTCCAAACTCTGTGACGTGGCCATGTAATCCATAGCTGAAGGGAATGGCAAGCATCTCAGAAAACTCAGATATCAGTGTGACCAGGAAAGTCTCAGTAGAGAAACCCTGCTTTGGGCCTTTTGCTTACCTATTGTTCTGTTGCCCTGAATGTCAGGAAGGTCTTTGCCTCAGGCCACCCTTTGTGAAGCCTGAAGAAAACAGTTTTAAAATGGAAAGGAATGGGCATCACCAGTGGCTCTTTGCTTAATTACTTTGGAAAGGGATGTGTCTGAATCAGCCTCTTGGCCCTGTGTGAGGCTGTGGCTTAGATTATCAGCATCGGATGGATCTAAAGAAAGATCCAATGTGTGCATCCAAAACCAAAATGGCAAAAAATCAGTCATTGTGGGTGAAGTCTCTTGCCTTCCTGTGTTTGGTTCTTGACCTCCATCAAGGGAGTATTGGGATTTTTTGTGTCAAATGAGTTCTTCCAATCCCTGCAAAGGTGCTTGGGTTTAATAATGACTCCAAATCACATACTATACCTGATAGTCAGTAGGCCTCAAATTGGAGTATTAGATTAGTATTAATGGCAGAACTATGTGATCAATCCTGGTTCACAGGAAGGGTGTCCAGGCCACCCTGAATTTAGGTAAATGAGGAGAAGGGAGCTTATTATGGACACTCTATTGGGCTGTGCGATTTAAGGAAACCTCCAGCCAGAGATTATGATGAGTGACTATATGGAAGTAGATGAGGGCCATGTGGGATTGTTTTGATTTTAATTGTGGTAACTTGTGTGGCTTTTGGAAGAGATGACTGTGTTCACCTGGGCTTTAACACTGGCGTGATTCTCCTAGAAGACTGAGTTCTGTAACTGACTTCAGAGTAGTAATTGCTTTGGAAATGGATATGTTTTAATCTGCCTCTTGGCCCTGTTTGAGGCTGTGGCTTAGATTATCAGCACCAGATGGATCTAAAGAAAGATCCCATGTGTGCATCCAAAACCAAAATGGCCAAAAGAGCAGTAATTGTCAATGAACTCTCTCGCCTTCCTCTGTAAGGTTCTGAAAGAATAAAAGAAATTGAAATTGAAATGTAAAGAACCAGGTTTTGTAAAGTTTCCAAGCTGCACTCAGCACCTGAAATTTCTGTGGCAGTTAAGACAATTCCCGGATTTGCACATTAGATGTGTGTTGAAATCTTCCCTGAGGATCTAGTTACTTAACAGCCCCTTCCCAGAAACCATGCAGCTCACCACGTATACATCACAGTGCATCCACCAATCAATTTAAATGTATACCCCTTCTTACGGCTGACCAATCACCCCCTGCCCAACCTGTTCCCGCCAATGAATGTGCTAATCATGTTTTAGAGTTGTTATTTGATTTTCCCGAGGTATATGATGATTTGCTAAAGGAGGCTATGATGTATGTAAAGTCCCTGCCCTCTCTAAAGAATGTATATAAACTCTGCTCAAGTGGTTCTCGGGGCTCTTTGTTCTTTGTTCCTCTGAATTGAGCCCTGAGCTCCAGCACGCTATACCCCCAATAAACCCTTTGGTGTTGCATGAGAAAGCCTGTTGGTGGTCTTTTCCTCCGATGTTCGCCCCACCTTTTCATCTGGAGGCGCCAGGTGAGATATCCGGAGCAGCGGACGAAGGACCCCAAGGGACTCCTCTCGGGGTAAGAAAGGCGCCTCTTTTTGGTTTCGGGTTTCAGGTTAGGGCTTGGCAAAGTGGCTGTCGGTGAAGAGCATTAGCTCTCTCTGACAGTGGGTGGCAGACGTGTCACAGAGCTACTGGCCACGTCCCTGGGGGACACTCCAGAGGACGAGGGAAATCAAGGAATATTAGTTTCCTCAACTCGGTTATATTTTGCTTCAGGATTCGTTTTGCCAGCCCATGAGGTTTTGCTGGCTACACAGTTTTGTTCATTGTCCCGAACTCATGTTGAGTTTACTGTCTGTCTTTATTGTTTAACCCATCAGGTTTTGCCAGTTACTGAGTTCTAATATTTGTCTTGGACCCATGTTAAACGTTTACTGTTTGTCTTTGTTTGTGTTGCGTTTGTGTCTTCACTGTCTCTTTTTGAGTAACTCCCATTATGGGACAAAGCACTTTCACGCTTCTGTCCCTGACCCTTGATCTTTGGACTGATGTCCGCTCAAGGGCCCAGAATCATTATTTTTCAGTTAAATGTCAGACATGGCAGACTCTCTGTGCTTCAGAATTGCCCATCCTCAAAGTCGGGTGGCCCCCAGAAGGATTCTTCTACTTCAATCTAATCCGAAAAGTCAGAGATATTGTCTTTCAGCCGGGACCACGTGGCCACCCAGATCAACAGCCATATACCCCTTCCCCAGGATCCTATCATTCAAACCTTCCGTTCCCTCCCCATCTTCCCCCCATTCTTCCTGAGTCACAAGACTGGACAATCCTCCCCCTCCTTATCCTCTGCCCTCGCTCCCCAACCCCCAACACATTCCAGATGATTCTCCCGCCACTGACTCAGCCTCTCCACCACTAGAGGCAATTGGGCCAGACCCAAGCCATCCAAGGGACTTCTCCACAGCAGCAGCAGCCCCTCCTTTTCTGGTGGAAGCTGGGCCACCTAAAGAAACCCGCCAGCTACGGAAAATAGAAAACTCAGAAGCCACTGTGATGCTCCCTCTTCATCCTTATGGGCCCATGAACCGACCAAACTGGGATCCCAACACCTTTGAAGGTTGGTAGCATCTTTCCACTTATCACAGGGCTCTAATAGCGGGGCTCCGAGTGGCCGCCAGAGGGCCGACTAATTTGGCCATCGTAAGAGAGATAATCCAACGTCCTAATGAGTCTCCCTCTATGATTCTGGAGAGAATTATGGAAGCATATAGGAAATATACTTCTTTTGATCCTCAGGCAGAGGACGAAAAACATCTGTTGCAATGGCCTTTATCCAGTTTTGATTCTGACTCCTTAATGTGTTCGACTACATGATTGGTTGCCTTAGGTGGCGTAATCAGGGTGCGGCCAACAGTCATCCACCCTGTGGGTCTTGCTGAGGTTGTCCGAGCATAGACAGCAAACTCAACATAGCCCCAACGTTTGGCCTTGGGGTCAGGTATATCTGAAGTATACGATCCATTGTTATCGGATGAAGAGCCTTTATGCCACTTTAGGTAACTAGAAGTCAACCCTTCAGAGTAGCCAAGTGAGTGGTAAGAACAGCTACCACGTTCATCATGGAACCTGCATGACCAATAGGGGCACCCATTATATATCTCAGGCCACCAATGACAATAGTCTTTGGTTTGATTAAAAAGGAAGCAAATGAAAGGCCAGTTCCAGCTACCAGGGACGAAGGTCCTTGAAGGTGACAATTTTAGGGAAATAGAGGTGCAGGTGTGGATGAAGCAAGTAGTAGCATCCACTGCACGGACCTTCTGCATGCCATGTTCTGAGTATCGTTCCCGAAGAGTGAATAAATACATGGTAGGTTAGGAGGGTAAAGACAAGTCCCAACAGAGCACAGAAAAAAAGCAGAGCACAAAAAACAAGCAGTTAGAGAAGACTAGGGTGTTGGGAGAGCTCATTGTGCCTTCTTTAAGAGGAATTGGGCTGCAGGGAACACTCTGTGAGCCGCAACTTAAATGGGTGAGATGGGTGTGGAAAGCAGGATTAAAGGGGAGCTTCAGGAGGTGATTCTTGGAGTTCCTCTGGCATGGTGCTGTGGTCAGCAGGTGGGGCCTCCTGGTGATATGGCTTCAACCTAGAAATGGGAATCCAGGGAGTGAGACGGTTGTCTGGTAAGGAGAGTTTGGCGGCAGTGGGGTACAGAGAATGAAAGGATAGGGGCTTTCCCATTTTGGTGCAAGAGTCCCTTTCTCCTCTGGGGTATTATAATAGACTAGACTCCCAGGTGTTAAGGGAGGAGTGTTTGGAGAGGAGACTGGGTCTGGAAGAAGCCAGTTCTGACATTTCCAGTGTTCAGAGCGGAGATGAAACAAGAGAGGCAAAGACAAATCTCGGGTGAGAGGTCCTTGTGAAGTGACCAACCCAGAGGGTATAAGAGGTCTTCCATACATTATCTCAAAGGGAGACAGTAAAGATGGTTTCTTAGGGAGAGCTCTGATTCGAAGCAAAGCAAAGGGAAGGATTTTGACCCAGTCTAAGTTTAATTCCATTGTCAATTTGGTAAGGACTTCCTTCAGAGTATGATTTACCCTTTCCACTTTCCCTGAAGCCTGGGGGTAATATGGACAGTGGAAATGCCACTTGAAGGAGAGGGCTTGAGAGACCTTTTGTGTGATCCTAGAAATTATCTCAGGGCCATTGTCATATTGTAGGGAAGTGGGCATGCAAAACCTAGGGATGATGTCTGTCAGTTAGATTGAAGCTACAGTGGAAGCCTTTTTATTGGAAGTGGGAAATGCCTCAACCCAAACAGAGAAAGTGTGCACAAAGACAAGGAGGTATTTAGTGTGCCATACTGTGGGCATGTTGCTGAAGTCTACTTGCCAGTCAGCAACGGGAATGTGTCCCCGGGCTTGGTGGAAAGGGAAAGGTTTGGGCCTTAAAGGAGTATGAGGTTTGGTCCGCTGACAGATCTGACAATTAGAGGCTATATTCTCTATCATGGCTATGTCAGAAGGGTTGAGGGAGAAGAAGCTCTGTAAAAAAAGGGTCAAAGACTGAGAATTGGTATGGTGTAGAGTATGAAGGAACTTGAAAAGATCCTTGTTCTTACTGGAAGAAGTAGGGGCTTCAGATGAGCTGTCTAAATTGGCCATAATATGTACCCCATAGGGGCCATAATTGGAAGTGGTAGCAGGCATTCGTGGCGCCTGGTCAGCTTTGGCATTGCCCTCAGTGATAAGAGAGCCGTCCTTCTGATGGGACCTACAATGGACAACTCCCAACTGGGTGGGTAAGTGGGAGGCCTCCATCAGATTGGTTATAAGAGCCGAATTAGTGATCGCATTACCTTTGGTGGTAAGTAGGCGTCGCTCCCTTCATATTGAAGCATGGGATAATAAGATCTGGAAAACATATTTTGAATCAGTATAGAGGGTGAGGGATTTGCCTTCTGCTAGAAGGCAGGCACGAGTGGCTGCTATAAGTTCAATCTGCTGGTTGGTAGTTCCTGAAGGCAAAGCTTTGGCGTCTATAATCTCATTGGCTGAAACTACAGCATATCCAGAGTAATGAGTGCCGTTCTGCCTAAAGGAACTGCTGTCAGTAAACCAGATAAGGTCAGGCTTGGTGAGTGGTTCCTCAGAAATGGAAGAATGACAGGGGAGGAAGTCTTCTAAGGTTTCCAAGCAATTATGAGTTGGTGTGTTAGACGTGGGAGTCATTGGGAGCAGTGAGGCAAGGTTCAGTGCAGAGCAGGGGAGGAAAGTAATATTAGGGTTTTCCAGAAAGGAAGTGAGGAGCGACAGAACTCTGGATGGAGGAAGGGCTTGAAGGCCCTTATAAGCTGAAAGATCTTTCAAGTGATGTGGGGAGTGGATAGTTCAAGGTGCCCCAAAACTCAGCTTAGAGGCTTCTTTGTGTAAAATTTGCCCAGCAACCAGAGCTCTTAAGCAAGGGGCTCACCCACGGATGGTAGAGTCTAGTTTCTTGGAAAATATGCCACAGGTGCAAATGTAGGCCCATAGTTTCGACCTAAGACCCTAAGTGCTTGCCCCCCTTTTTCATGGACATATAGATGAAATGGTCTTGAAAGATCAGGAAGGTGAAGGGCAGGTGCCTTTAAGAGGAGTTGCTGAAACCTGCGGAAGTGGTAGATGGGGGAGGAGACAAGAGATTCACTAGGGGGTCCATTTGCTTGGTCATACAGGGGTTTGGATAGAAGAGAATAATTTGGGATCCAGGCCCTAAAATAACCTGCTAATCCTAGGAATGATAGTATTTTGGCTTTCATATGGGGCACTGGAAGATCAGAGAGGAGTTGCCTCCTATCCAGTGTTATTTCCTTTTTCCCGGGTCTAAGGCAAAAACCAAGAGAGGTGACAGAAGAATGGGAAACCTGGGCCTTGTGGGGAGACTCCCTATATCTCTTGTCTGCTAGGAAATTAAGAAGCTGAGCGGTGTGGGATTGAGAGTGTTCCCAGAGGGACTACATAGAAGAAGGTCATTGACATATTGAAGGAGAATAGAGTCAGGACAGGTCGGGTGAAAGGATGTGAGGTCCTGGGCAAGAACTTGGCAAAAGAGATGGGGGTTGAATCCCCGTGGGAGGACAGTCCAGGAAAGCTGATGAGAATGGTGGATGTGAGAGTCAGGTAGGAAGAAGAAGTCCTTAGGCACCATGTTGGGGTTTTTCTCTGGGGTATGGCTGCCGTTTATACTTTTCCCAACAATGAGTATACAAGACAGTGCCTTGATTGACTGGTTTTCATGAAAATGGTGTTTAACAGAGATGCCAGAAAGTTGGATCCTGCTGAGTAGTGCGCCTAGAGCAATGGTGGGCAGGTGTGTGATAAAACATCTGTGGTGGGGCCATGTAGATCTTTCATTGGATTCCAAATGGCTTGTGACTGACATGGTGAAGCCAGCAGACCCTTATATGTAAAGGCACCTTGTTACATAGAGAGGTTTCAGGACATTGTTCAGAATCAGGTTGCTATGGTCAAGGGGGCAAGCTATGTGGGATAGAGGCCTGGTTCTTGTATTCTCCTGCAGACCCTGACCCACCACACGTGACAGAAATCCCTCCTGCACTGTGTCCCCGTTGAACTCCTTGTATTTCATGAAGCAAATACCAAACTCCCAGTGCAGCAGCAAGAAATACCATGAAAATAGAGGATGACTATATGGATTCAACGTCCACACAGGGAGACATTCAGCCCCCAGGGGCCACAGTTTACCTACAATGGAAAATTCAGCACTGCTGTCTCATGTTCATTGGAAAATAAGAAACCATGTCCTCCAGGTCA
The DNA here is from genome assembly GCF_048772815.1 of Callospermophilus lateralis. Taxonomy (NCBI): domain Eukaryota; kingdom Metazoa; phylum Chordata; class Mammalia; order Rodentia; family Sciuridae; genus Callospermophilus; species Callospermophilus lateralis. Next base: position 891,362 of record NW_027513666.1, on the reverse strand, counting down.
CATTGATGCAGACCCAGCTTTTATGGTCTCACTAGAAAGGAAGCTAAAGCTCCTGACAACAACATATATTTCAAGTGCCCAACCTCACAGGCAGTTTCTCAGGAAGTCTCTAGGCCAGCAGACCTTCAAGTTTTTGGAGGGTTTACCCTGTCCCTTACTTTTGGAAACTCCTCTACCACTTCCAAGGTTATGAACTTCTGATCATATTCCATTCTAGATATGTATTCACGGATTTTCTAACTTTTCTCCTCTGATTGTGTCATACTTGGGCCGTAGGTGTTGTCAAGGCATTGTTCTGGATGAGAGTGGGAAGATTTTGGTGTAGCACATATTTACATACACATTGGATTCATTTTTCAATTTTCCATTCAAAATACTGAATCCCTGACACTAACACATACCCTAGCAGACTCTGACTACTAATCCTAATATGATGGAGAAAAATAACCCAAACAGAATAGAAATACAAGCGGTTGAGAAGAGGCATGGCGTATAGTTGGTCTTCCTTTTGCATGATATAGGGTAAGAGTTATAAATCTTGTTAATTTTTTGTTGAAATAGTTCTCCATGTGTTTTTAAAGTTAACACATATGTGAATTTCTGTCTCCCTTTTTCTGTAGCCAATTCAGCACATGTATTTTTATATGCACATATAAAATCCTACCTGGTATCACACGTACATTTTTGTGAGGTGGATAACTTGGGAGATACAAAGTATGAGAAGAGATGACTCCTCCTAAATGTTTTTGGAACTGAAAATTCAAACTATGAGTGAGCTTCTTAGTTGAAAAACATTATACATAAATCCATGTTCAGTAAAATTAATATTTTTGGATCTGTGAATGATATATATTTCATGATGAATTTTGATTGGCATATATATTGCTACTTTCTAATGTATCTGTGTGATATATATATTTTCAAAATATGAAATATATGTGTCTTATTATACACTCCCTAAATAATTCACTGATGTTCATGTATGTGCTTTTATAATCAACTTTTCATAAGATTGTTTTTAGAAATATTCATCCACCTGAAATACATATTTGTTTCCTAGTACTGAAAACTCACTTCAGTGAATGGTGCAAACAAAGCCTTATATTTCTACAGTAACTGACCCAATTTAACATCAATGAAAGTAGATTTCTATGGGACATGATGTGTATTTTGATGTTCATTTTAATTCAACACTGGTACATTACTATTTCTTCAGTTTTTATACATCGTAGAATATACATTTCATCCACAAGTTCACAAATTGAAAGACATTTGTAACACATTCAATCACTTCCTGCTTCAGAACACATGTATTCCTCCTTGTTTTTGACTGGTTATTTCATGAGACTTCTTTCCAAACACATTATTTTCGATTTCCATAATCAATTTTGAAGCAAAACTCACACACATTTTATGATAAACTACAACCCTAATATTACCATTAGATATATAACTGGTTGGAATGAATGTATGTATATCAATATAAGATTTCCTGTGTATTTTGGGATATCAATTTATTCCAATTTTTAAATTTGGAAACAGTTATATTATTTATTCACAGTATGGTCTATTCATGCATTCTCTCTATATTCATACACACATTGTACACCTATTTGTGCCCCCAATACTAATTTATATCTCTTCAAAATATTGCTCTCAGAAATGGTGCAACAAACACTCATGTCACCTGATCTACATATACATTTTCTCACAGTAATATTCTGGCCACAAAATGCAAAGTCACACTTACGACTGTACCAAAGCCTAAATGGAATATGAGTATGGATTATGAAAATCACCCATGTCCAGGTTGCCTAATGCTCTCAAATGTCAATCCTATTGGTGACTACATATTTGTTTCTTCCTAAGATTATTTATTCAAACTCAAGCCTGTCGAAAATGTCTAATCCTATCAATCACTTTATCATTTGCTGATTTTCTAATGTCTCTATTGATATCTGCTTTCCTACATATTTTCCCCAGTTCATCATTGTGACTGACTCTTCACATGTGCTGACATTTACATTTTCTCTCTACCCAAAACCCTATTGCTAAAGAACTTTTTGTCCAAATCATATACTCACTCTTTTTCCTAATCCTACCAACTATCTTCCTAATCCTACCAACTATCCTTTTTTGACTGGATGTTCTCTTTGACATTCAATCATCCAAGGTACAAGGTCCTATGCCATTGTGTATATATTTATCTGAGACACATGTGCAGAACATAATTCAAACCTAAGTATCCCAATCAAGGATCCAAAGCCCTTCTGGGCTTCAAATCTTACCTAGATTTCTGTTTTCATAAATATATTTCCCCTCTATATATTCTAATAAATATTGCAGGTTCCCAATAACATTATTCATCCAGCAGAATGATTCCTAAGCCAAATCAAACATGTTATTAACCCTAACCATACTCTGTTCCCTCAATCTAACTTTACAGAAAAGCAGGGACAGAGTTGGTCTTACAATACAGGAATGTAAGAAATCTTCCACCTGCTGAGAAATGAAAAGGTCCATGCAGAAATGAACCCTGGGGAAGCTATAGGAAGCTATGAAGGACCTGAGAGAGCAAAAGTCATCTTCCACGACAAACAACCTGGTCAGGATGAAGGGGTGTGTCTGAAGCAGTCTCTCTTTTCTTAATGTAGAGAAGATGGACAATACCAGGCCTGTGTGGAAAGCTGTTCCCGGGTGCCTATGTTTGATATACCATTCAAACTTGTGAAAGTGTCACAGGAAGTAGGGGCAGCCTCCATCAATTGGGACACTTGGAAGCAACTATTAGGACAAAGTGGTTGCCAAGGCAGTGACCTCATTCAGTTCCTGAAGGAAGTGACCTACATCACTTTCTTGGTGATGGAACTCTCTGAACTAGGGATCAAGGAAGACAGGCACCCAGAGGCAGTCCCAGTCCCAGTCCCAGTGGCCTCACATGTTTGGATTTACCAAGGACAGAATGAGTCTTTCTTGGTAACTACTGATGTGAGGATGGCCAAATGCCGGGAAGGTCTGAAGAGGGGCCTTTCCTGAGTAAGCAGGTAGTGTCTCACCACTGGCACCTTACAACTTCACAGTGTTGGCCAAGGAGTCCACATCTGACATAGAACAGTCCATTTTGGAGTAACATACTATGGCCCATCAGTCAGAGGACACTCCGGATAGTCATAGACCTACTTGGGGGAAGGAGGTGACTTTTTGGGTGTGGGTGTGAGTTTGTGGTTTTGTCTCATGATCTGAGAATAGGTAGGAAAGTCGGTTTGTTAGGATTGGAGTGGACTGTTTCTAGTAAGTCTTTTGACAATGTGAGTGTTTCTATGTCTGTTTATACCACTGTGTCCGTGGTTGTAGACATTAGAAAAGAGAATGCATCAATGGATGTGTCCTGAATAGAAGAAAGCTTCACAACATTCATCCTGCCCAATTTATGAATGGATTTTGTCTTGCCTAATGGATGGGCAACAACCACTGTCTTCCTAAATTCCTGTTTTCTTCTTGAATTCTGGCCACTCTCCAGAATAGGCTCATGGTTTTGTTTCCAAGACATGAACCACCTCCAAGCTCTGTGACATGGCTACGTACTGGATAGCTGAAGGGAATGGGATCATCTCAGAAAACTCAGATATCATTTTAGAAACCCTGCCTTGGGCCATTTGCTTACCTATTGTTCTGTTGCCCTGAATGTCAGAAAGGTCTTTGCCTCAGGCCACCCCTTTTTGAAGCCTGAAGAAAACAGTTTTCAATGGAAATTAATGGGCATCACCTGTAGATCTTTGCTTAATTGCTTTGGAAAGGGATGTGTCTGCATCAGACTCTTGGCCATGTTTGAGGTTGTTGAATAGATTTTCAGCACCTGATGCATCTAACGAACAATTACATGTGTGCTTCCAAAACCAAAATGGCCAAAAAGCAGTCATTGTGGACGAAGTCTCTCGCCTTCCTCTGTAAGATTACTGATCTCCATCAAGTGAAAATAGGGATCCTTTTTGTCAAATGAGTTCTTCAAACCCTGCAGAGGATAGCCCATAGGTGCTTGGGTTTTCTCATGATTCCAATTCACATAAAGAATCTATACCCGAGAGTCAGTAGGCCTCAAATTGGAGAATCAGAGCAGTATTTACGGCAGGCTCATTTGATAACTCCTGGTTCTCAGAAACGGTGTCCAGGCAACCCTGACTTTAGGCAAATGACGGGCAAGGGAGGTTATTTTGTACACTGTCTTGGGCTGAGCCCCTCATGGAAACCTCCAGCCACAGGTTATGATGAGTGTCTATATGGAAGAAGATGAGGGCCTTGTGGGAGTGCTTTGGTTTTAATTGTGGTCATTTGTTTGGTGGTTGGAAGTGATGACTGGGTCTATCTGGGCTTGAACTCTGGTGAGATTCCACTTATAGTCTGAGTTCTCGAACTGATCTCAGAGAAATATTGCCATAAACTGTGTTCAGATTTTAGGAGGCCACGCATGGGATTCTCCCTTGGAAACTGAGATCAAATACAAGGGTGGCTTTCCACAGAGCCTCGGAATATCAGCTACAATATCACATGATTTTATTCTGAAAGATTTGGCAGCCATTGTTGACAGTCAGAACACCCATGGACGTCACATTAAAGAACTCAATGGGCCTGGCTTCATGTGACCTTTTGACCACTCTATGGGAAGACTTGCCTGTGAGATTTCTCCAGAGAATTCATTGAAAATAGCTTCCTCACCATTTAATATTTCCTGAATGAACTGAAACCCACAGTGCCTCCAACTTCATCCATGAAAAATGGCTAGATAAATACAATGAAATCTTTGAAATTCCCTTAACCAGGTGGCACTGGAGAACCTTTAGATGTCTTGTTGCTGATCATGAGTGTACCAGAGAATGCCATGATTGACCGGGTTTCATGAAAATGGTGTAGAACAAAGATGCCAGTAAGTTGGAGCCTGCTGAGAAGTGGGCCTATTGCAGTGCTGGGTGGGTGTGTGATAATACATCTGTGGTGTGGCCATGAGGATTTGCCATTGCCTTCCAAATGGTTTGTGACTGACATGGTGCAGCCAGCAGACCCTTCTATGTAAAGGCATCATTTTATATGGAGAGGTTTCTGGGCTAAGTTCAGAGTCAGATTTCTATGGACAAGGGGGCAAGCTCTGTGAGATAAAGGCCTGGTTGGTGCATTCTCCTTCAGACCCTGACCCACCACAAGTGACAGAACTTTCTTCAACACTGGGTTTCAGTTGAACTCGTTGTATTTCATAAAGCATATACCAAACTCCCAGTACAGCAGCAAGAAACACCACAAAAAGTGGAGGATGACCAAATGGCTTCACAGTCCAAACGGGGAGACACTTAGTATCCAGTGGCCACAGTTTACCTACAAAGAGAAAATTCAGCACTGCTGCCTCATGTTCATTAGAATACAAGAAACCATGTCCTCCAGGTCACATAGATGCAGACTCAGCTTTGATGGTATCACTAGAAAGGAAGCTAAAGCTCCTTACAACAACATATATTTCAAGTGCCCAAACTCAGAGGAAGTTTCTCAAGAAGTGTTTAGGCTGGCAGAGCTCCATGTTTTTGGAGTGTTTACCTGTTAGACCAGGACACAAGAAAAGACCACTGACTCTAATTAAAATCAAATTAAATTAAGCTTATTATTTCCACTGGCTGTGCTACCTCTCCCTCACAAAACGGCGGGAAAAAGACAGCAACCCCAGCTTTCCTACAGGCAGCTTAATAGCCCAGAAAATTACACAAAAGGGGGTTTACAGATAACAGAACTCTGACAAACATCACACTAATGGCAATCTACATTTTTTTTTGCTGTCCCTACATCAGAGTTCATGAAGACCATTAGAGCCTCAGAGAGGGTTGTTGTCTGGCCAGAGAAGGCAAATATTTATGATGTGTCACTAAAGTTTCAGAGAGGGCTGCTATCTGGTCAGAGAGCCGGGCATGGGTGAGATCAAGGCGTGGGCAGGCATTCCAAGCAGGTTTAGAATTTGAAGTAATTTATGGTAAAGCCAAAATTATCTTTTCATGGCTTTTTGGCAAGATGGCTCCCAATTTAAATTAAAGATCAGGTTGGGTCTATCATTCCCGCCTTTTCTTTGTGTCCCTTTCAAATCTTTGATAGATTACGGGAAGAGCACTGAGGAAATTTTAATCCCTCAGGTAAGAGTCTCCAAATTTTTAGAACTCACCCAAAACCGATGTCCCTGATTTTACCTGACTTAATTAATTACTTATATTGATAGTCTATTTATCTTTCTCTCCATTGTTATAAGAAGAGTGGTGTCACTCATTTTTTCTTCTTCTGACCTGAGACAGGGTGACGTGAGTGGGCATGGGATGAGGGACATGAGTTGCCTTTTAGAAGTCAGTTGAGGGACATGAGTTGCCTTTTAGAAGTCAGTTCGGTTTGAAGTCTGATTGGGGAAGAACAGGTTGTAAAGTCATCTTGGGATGGGTTCTTCTATGAGAGAAACAAAAACCATGAGTACTGAATAAATGTTGCAGCACCTGGAACATGTCACTGTATAGAAGTTCCCTCACCAGTCTTTAATATCCCTAGTTATCAGGACTGTCAATTTAATATTTAACTTTTACTGTTACACTTGTCCCTCCCCATAAGATACAGTTTAATAATTTAATGTCATCTGATCTTGTAAAATCCTGTTACTAGTATGACCTCTGTGTCTCTTTGAGAAACCTTTAATTCTGTTACTCAGGGCTGGATAATTGTACTAGCAAACACCAAGCCAACCTGTGTAGGTTAGGAATATCTGTAGGCCTTAAACTGAAAACTTCTCCCTGTGGCAGGTCTTCTTGATAGTCTCTTTTTATAAGTATCAGGCATTCCTGTCTGAGAATTCTTCTTTGTAGCCACCAGTCTTACTTATTTTGGGAGGCAAACATAAAGTGCATACCTTAACATTATATTATTATTATTATTATTATTATTATTATTATTATTATTATTATTATTATTATAATTTAAAATGCCCAGGAATGGATGTATTTTGTTCTTAACTGTCTTTGCTAAGTGTTTAAGATGAAGCAGTCAAACTGACTTTTGTTTCCATCTATTGTTAACCGTCAGCTGACCTTTTATGGGAGTCAATTCTGGGGAAACTTGAGAGCAGATTCTCAGTTCTGCTAGTGCCATTTGCGCTAGGTGGGTCCAGATCTTGCTTGACCATTTGGCTTCCCTCGGAAGCATCAGGGATGTCTCCTTTCTTTGATGACTCTCCTCTTCATAACAAATACACTGATTGGCTTTCTGTTCTCCAGTGGTCTCATTAATCTCCCTGATCAGGAGGAGGTTATGTGGCTCAGAGTTTCAAAGCTCTTTAGAGAAGTCCCCTGTTCCCTGGATTCAGACTGACTCATAGGGCAAAAGCCAAATATTGGTTTTCTTGGCTCTTTTCATTTAACTTTAATTTTAAATCCTAATCTTAAACATCCAGCAAATAAATTTTAACAGCCTTATATTAAGAGTACTGGGCTTTAATGTCTATAACTATATAATTATCTTTTTATTAATTGTTATCTGTATTATTCTGTCTGTAATGTAAGTAATGACTTATTATATTGAATAAACCCATGTTGTGTTCTTAAAGCAACACGTTTGTAAAACAGTAACAGAGAATCTTTAGATCACTTATAAGAAAATTTCAAAATAAAATTAACAAAAGTAAAAATACTTAGCTTGTTTAACAGCTACCCTGAATTTTTTGGCTGAGTTATACATTACATCCCCTGTTTGAGATCCTAGGAATATTGACCTTAAAAAAACCAACTTTTTAACATAACTTTAAAGAAATATTATCTAACCTACTGGTTTCGTAGTCATTCTCACATGTAGTAAGATGGGACACAGAGCCTTATCTCAGCTAAGGCAGGGCTCTTTATAAATCTTAAGTATTTTAGTTCTAAAGCTAATCCTTATTTTTAAATATCATTTGACAAAGTTTACATAAATTGTTTGAGGTCACATGAACATTAGCTAACACCATATGATATCACATTTAAAACATGAATTAATGAAAGGCTGAAAGTTTTTAACCTTTACATCGATTAGGCTCTCATTAACTAAAAAATACATTTAAATTGTTCCCCAATGTAAAAAGTAACATAAAAGTTTACATATCTTATTGATAACAGGTAAATAAATCCCCAATATATTTTTTACCATACAACTTCAGAGCACCAGCTTGATATAATGCTCTTTTAAAGTTTCTACCTTACAGACTTGCATACCTATAAGATATGAAAACATTGATAGCATCACAATTACATTGATGTTTCTACATTAACCAAGTTTAGCTTTTAAAGCAATGGCAGTACAGTGCTCTAAAATAACAGTTCTTATTTAATCAGTTGTTTAATTTTTATGGTTGCTTGCTCTGGAGAAAATAAAACTTAATAAATACAACGTTATGGGTAAACTTATGTTTTAAGAAATTTTTGTCTCATTAACACATGACTTATTTTTATATTCTTATACAGACTTTAATAAGAACTTATTCAGACCTTAGTAAATCAATCAGATATCTAAGAAAAGTACTCATGAATGAGCAATCCCATATCAAATTTACTTTACTTATTTATCAAAATACTAGAGAAATGTATTGACAGTGTAAACCATTTTTATGTTGAAGGAAAGGTCCTAGAACCAAGGCATATTAGACATTTTGTAGATATTAATATTTTATTAGATTTTTGAACACCTAAAAAAATTGTAAGTTTAAATTTAAAGACATTGATTTTTATCTGTTTATCCAATTTAAATTGAAACATTTAAATCACGTGAATTAAAGATCTTTGGATCTCCTATTTAAACTTGTTTTAATGAGCGCTTTTTATGAGCGCTCCTTGTATATGTTAATTTGTGTATCATATATATGATATACGGACATATGTATATGTAGACATACAACACATAACAAAAGTGTGCACACATAATAATAGTAAAGGCCTTGTAGCTTTTCTCAGGTGAAATCTCCATTGCAATGTTTCAAAAAGTCTACAGTTGGTCAAAGATAGAACTGATCTGAAAAACATTAACCTAGGTCTGTATGCTCAAAATCATGAGCTCAAAAAAAAAAAAAAAGTATCTAAGGAAAAAAAAAGAGTCCTAGAAAAAGTGACTGGCTAGTAATTAGTAAATACCATACAATTTACCTTTTTTTTCCCTTAGGCCTCAAATCAGTCTCCTACTAAGCTTTCAGGCTTCTTTCATTTACATTTCAATATAAATCATGGCTGAGGTCTGGAAGGAACAGGAAAAACTGCTATTCTGAGCAGACACCTCAGGCCTAAGGCATTTTAACCATAATTTTGAGGTTCGGATGTTGAAAATTATGATACAAATTTGAGATACAATTCACAAAATTTTATATCTTTACATCTTGTTTTGTCAACAGATACCATTCTATGATTTACTATCCTTGTCCAAATTAATGCAGTGGTACACACAGTGACATTTTCCGAGGCTATCCAATTCAAAATTGGTGAAAAAATGACTGTATGATTGGGAATTTACTTGCCAACTTGGAAGTAGAGTTCTTCAGTTTTCTATACTAAGTATTTAAGTTCTCTGGCATGAATTATCTGAAATCATAAACTAAACAATTACCTAAACCCGACTTTTAACTGCAAGATTCTGCAATGCTTCAAAAATCTATTCAGATACCAGATTGTTAAAATAAAACATCATCATTTAGACACACATTCAGCTAAGATCATTCCCAAGAAACAATTTATAATATCAACACATTATTGCACATGTCTTAAAGGGCCAGATACAAATACACAAGACAGACAGAAAGGAGGTTCAGACTATGGCTGTCAGAGAGAACCGTTTAAACCAGAGCAGATAAGAGAAAAATCTCCTACACCAGTGTGCACCATAGATATCCACAGGGGGGGGACCACATGTTTTAACAGAGGGGAAACCTGAAATGTAAAATAAAGTGTCTCCATGGTGACTTCACTGCATTTAGTGTCCCCTTTTTCTTTTTCTCTTTTTTAACAAGACAGAGGTGGCATAATACTTACAGTGTGGGGAGGAAGGAGGAAATTCCCTGAATCAACAGGGCTTTGGCAGCTGCTGGGAGTCCCTCAGTCCCTCCTTTTACTTACAGGATTAACTCCTCTTGTTCAGTTCCACACCAAGCATGCTTCATCTCCTAATATTTCAGTAGACAGCGCTCACAAATTTCCGGGGTGGAGGGCGGGTACCAAATTTGTAAATTAAAGTTCGATTCCTCAACTTGACGCCAATTAATACCAATTTAATAATGAGGACTGAGTTTTGAGAAAAAGAAAAAAGGGAGGTTTATTGCTTTGCGAACAAAGGAGAAACACAGGGGACTCTGCCAAAGGTTGTGACTCTCTTGATCTGGAGTGACAAGGGGTTTTAAAGGAGTTTCACTTGTTAACCTGGGAGATGCTCAGTTCTTAGGTCCCCAGCAAGCATTGCCCTCTGCAATGGGTGTGCTCCAGGCAGCCAGCTAGGAGCTTCTATCATCCTGCTTAACAAAGGCGAGTAAAGTTCATCGCAGTTCCCTAAAACACAGTCCAAAGGGGTGTCAGGCTTACTCTCTTTATTACCTATTTTTACGTCCAAAATCCTTAAGTTTTTACCACTGAAATCACACAACAAAATGAACAAAAACAAACAAACAATCAAAAAAATAGAACACAAAACAAAACACAAAAAACAGAAACCATGCGCCTAAACAGAAAAACAGTGGAACAGTGCAACATCTTGCTATAGCTCCAGGGTAGGAGTGCATGCGTGCCCGTCGGCCCCTCTCTACAGTTCCAGAGGAATTCCCTACAGAACAGAACAGAGGACAGAACGATTCTGGTTACTCTCCTGGAAAGGAGTATATGTGAGCCTCCCCAGGCCACATCTCTGTCATCAGAAGAGATCTCCCTTAACCGGATATCAGATGTTATAAAAGCCCCACTTACCTATGGAGGACTCCTCCACCAGGTGCTAGCTAATAGTTTTAGTGCAAAGGTTCACTGCAGTGCTCCCCAGACTAAAGGCTCTCTTCCTAATATAGAGAAGATGGACCAAATCAGGCCTGTGTGGAGAGCTGTTTCTTGGTGCCTATGGTTGATATACCATTCTAATTTGTGAAAGTGCCACAGAAAGTAGGGTAAGCCTCCTTCTCATGGTACGCTTGAAAGCAACTGTTTGGAAAAAGTGGTTGCCAAGGCAGTGACCTCATTCAGTTCCTGAAGGATGCAACCTCACCTCACTTCCTTGGTAATGGAACTCTCTGAACTTGGGATGCAGGAAGCCAGGCACACAGAGTCAGTCCCAGTCCCAGTCCTAGTGGTCTCACTTGCTTCAATTTAACAAGGACAGAGTCAGTCTTTCTTGGTACCTACTGATGTGAGGATGGCCAAATGCCAGGAGTACTCTGAAGAGGGGCCTTTCCTAAAAAAGCAGGTAGTGGCTCACAGCTGGCTCCTGACCACTTCACAGAGTTGGATATGGAGACCAGATCTGAGACAGGATAGGCCATATCTGGGCAACATAGTATGGTCCAGCAGTCAGAGGACACTCCAGATAGTGAGAGACCTATTTGGAGGAAGGAGGTGCCTTTCTGGGTGTGGATGTGTGTTTGTGGTTTTGCCCCATGTTCTGAGAAGGGGTAGGAAAGTCGGTTTGTTTGGTTTGGAGTGAACTGTTTCTAGTAAGTTGTTTGACAAGGCGAGTGTTTCTATGTCTGTGTATCCCACTGTGTCCGTGGTTGTAGACATTAGAAAAAGAGAATGCATCAATGGATGTTTCCTGTCTAGTAGAAAGTTTCCCAGCATTCATCCTGCCCAATTTATGAATGCACTAGGGCTTGCCATATCGATGGGCAACCCCTGCTATCTTCCTAAGTTCCTGTTTTCTTCCTGAAATCTAGCCACTCTCCAAAATAGGCTCATGCTTTTGAGTCCACGATATGTACCACCTCCAAGCACTGTGACATGGACATGTACTGGATAGCTGAAGGGATTGGCAAGCATCTCAGAAAACTCAGATATCGATGTGACCAGGAAAGTCTCAGTGGAGAACCCCTGCAATGGGCCTTTTGATTGCCTATTTTTCTGTTACCCTGAATGTCAGTAAGTTCTTTGCCTGAGGCCACGCCTTTGTGAATCCTGAAGAAAACAGTTTTCAAACGGAAATGAATGGGCACCACCTGTGGCTCTTTGCTTAATTGCTTTGTAAAGGAATGTGTCTGAATCAGCCTCTTGGTCCTGTGTGAGCCTGTGGCTTAGATTCTCAGCACCTGATGGATCTAAAGAACGATCCCATGTGTGGATCCAAAATCAAAATGGCCAAAAATCAGTCACTGTGGATGAAGTGCCTCACATTCTTCTGTAAGGTTCCTTACCTACATCAAGTGAGAATAGGGATCCTTTGAGTCAAATGAGTTCTTCAAAGCCCTGCAGATGCTAGCCCATAGGTTCTTGGGTTTTCTTATGAATCCAATTCAAATAAAGAATCTAAACCCCACAGTCAGTAGCCCTCAAATTGGAGAAAAGAGCTGTATTAATGGCAGACATATTTGATAACTCCTGGTTCACAGGGAGGGTGTCCAGGCCACCCTGACTATTGGCAAATGAGGGGAAAGGGAGCTTATTTGGGACACTGTCTTGTACTGCACCTCTCATGGAATCCTCTTGCCAGAAGTTATGGTGAGTGTCTATATGGAAGAAGATGAGTGCCATGTGGGAGTGTTTTGGTTTTAATTGTGGTCATTTGTGTGGCGGTTGGAAGAGATAATTGGGTCCACCTTGGCTTCAACTTCGGTGTGATTCCCCTTAGAGTCTGTGTTTTGGAATTGACCTCCGAGAAGGTATAAGGTCCTATGCCATTGTATATACATATTTCTGGGACATCACTAGAGAATGTAATTCAACGCTAAGTATACCAATCAAGGGCCCAATGAACTTCTGGGCTTCAAATCTTACCTAGATTTCTGTTTTCATACTTATATTGAAAGGTTAATAAAATACGTACTTGTCACTTCTTGATTTTCTGTATGCTTAACAAAACACTGTTGAAATCTTGAGAACTGTTTGCTATTCTTGTTCCCAGAATGTGCTGTCCCCAACTGCCAAACTGCAGAATGTACTCGGTCAACCAGTTGCACGCAAACCGCCCACTCGCACTTACCCATCAATAAACTTTCCTTCCTGCCCTCTCCAAGGAAAATATATAAGCACTTCTTAAGCTGTTCTCAGGGCTCTCTGCTCTATTCAAGTGAGCTCTGAGCCCTTGCATGCCGGACTCCCAATAAAGCCTTTGCTGTTGCATGAGACAGTTTCTTGGTGGTCTCTTCCACCCACCCTCGCCCGATCTTTACATCTGGTGGCCCCAGTGAGATCCGGCAGCCGCAGATGAAAGACCCCCAACGGGCTCCTCTGGGGATAAATAAGGCCCCTCTTTCTGGTTTCAGGATTCAGGTTAGGGTTTCACAAAATGGCTATTGGTAAAGAGCGTGAGCTCTCTCCCATGGTGGCTGACACACATGTAACAGAGCCACAGGCCATGTCCCTGGGGGATGAACTCATGAAATCGAGGAACAATAGTCTACTTTATTCAGTGATATTTTGTTTCGGATTCGGTATTGCCAGCCCATCATGTTTTGCCGGCTACTCAGTCATGGTCTCAGTATTAGACGTCCATTGCCTGTCTTTATTGTCTTGTCTTGTCTGTGTCTTGTGTCATTGCTTTTATTGTCTGTGTATATTTCATTATGGGACAGAGCACTTCAATGCCTCTGTTCATGACCCTTGATCACTAGACCAAAGTCTGCTTAAGGGCTCAGAATCTTTCTTTTTCAGTAAAACACCGGATCTTGCAGATTCTGTGTCTCAGAATGACCCAACTTTGTAGTCAGATGGCCCCTAGAAGGATCTTTCTACTTCGCACTAATTTGAAAAGTTCGAGATATTGTCTTTTAGCCGGGGCCACGTAGACGTCCAGATCAACAGCCATATATCTTAACTTGTCAGGACCTCTGCAAATCTCCTCCTCCAAGGGTGAAGCCTTTTCTTTTCCCTGCACGGACTCCTACTCCTTCCCCCATGATTCTATCTCTTTAACTCTCTGCTCCTCCTCCTGCACCATCTGTTCTCCCTGAGTCTCAAGACTCTACTGGACTCTCCTCCCCCTCCTTATCCTCTGCCTTCATCCCCCAACTGCCAACACCCTCTAAATGATTCCCCTGCTGCTGACTCAGCCTCTCCACCATTCAAAGAAGCTAGGATGTCCCAGCGCCATCCAGATGACAGTCCCGTGGCACACAGAGCCCCTCCTTCCCTGGAGGAAGCTGGCCCGGCTAAAAGAACTCAGAGAACTCGCCAACGTTTTTACACCTGCCTACTTGGGATAACTGCCAACAACTCCTAGGGACTTTCTTTATGACAGAGGAATAAGAGAAAAACCTCCAAGAAGCTAAAAAAAAAAAAAATATCCTCGGACCTGATTGGCGACCAACACAACTTCCCAACATTATCAAAGCCAGCTTACCCTTAAACCAACCCAACTGGAACCCAAACACCTTTGAAGATAAAGAGCATCTGTCCAATTATTGCCTGGCTCTAATAGCAGGTCTCCAAGGGGCTGCTATGTGACCAACTAATTTGGCCATGGTACGAGAAATTATTCAAAGGCCTGATGAATCTCCCTCTTTGTTTCTAGAAAGAATTATGGAGGCATATAAAAGATATACTCCTTTCGATCCTCAGGCAGCGGATCAAAATTCATCTGTAACAATGGCCTTAATTGGGCAAGCTGCCATGGATATTAAAAAAATTTAAAAGAGAGATTTAGTCAGAGAAGCTGAGAAAGTATACTATAAGAGAGAAACAGGGAGAAAGAAAGGGAGCAAAGGAAGGATGAGAGAAGCAAAAGACAGACTAAGGGATTGACCAAGATCCTTGTCACAACAAGAAAGAGGCCAGAAATTAAGACGTAAGGTGACAGTAAGGGTTACCTGGGGCCATGCCAGAGGCCACCCCTGGCCTCAGATCAATGTGCCTACTGTAAAAAAAAAAGGACACTGGGCCAAAAAGTGCCCTATAAAGAGACAGCCACGCCAGCCAGCCATTGTGACTCTGGTGCATGACTAAGAAAGTTGGGGCTCAGATCACTTCCCCTAGCTCAGGGTAACTTTTGAAGTGTAGCGGACCCCAGTAAACTTTGAAATGAATACAGGAGCAGTATACGAAGCCCTTAAGGCCCCATTGGGCCCTCTATCAAATAAAAGGTCTGTAGTTCAAAGGGCTAATGGCAGTAAATATCGGGCTTAGACTACTAAGAGGACCATGGACCTAGGTAAAGGAAAAATCCATCACTCCTTCCTAGTAATCCAGGAATGCCTGGACCCATTGATGGGCAGAGATCTGCTCACCAAGCTCTTGGCCTAAATAACTTTTAAACCTGAAGGCTACCAAATGAAATTTCTAAATCCTTTAGTATAAACTCCTATAGTCACGGCTTTAACTAAGTTAGTAGAAGATGAACATCCACTCTTCACACCCCCCAAGACTGATCAAACAGGCAAGCTACGCCAGAAATGGATAACAGATTACACAGATGCCTGGGCAAAAACTGCTGGGTTAGGCCTGGCCGTGAAACAACCTCCAATAACAGTGGAGTTAAAAACCTCAGCCTCCCCAATTAATGTCAAATAATATCCTCTAAGCAAAAAAAGCTAAAGATGAGATAAGGCCCCATATTCAGAAATATCTGACCTTAGGCGTCCTAAGGCCCTGTCAATTGGCCATGAACACTCCCCTGCTACTAGAAAAAAAAGCCAGGAACCGGGACAATCGCCCTGTTAAATACCTAAGAGAGATCAACAACAGAGTGCAGGACATTCACCCCACGGTACCTAATCCGTACAATCTGCTTAGCACTCTGAACCCTGAGCGGAAATGGTATACTGTTCTGGACTTAAAAGATGCTTTCTTTTGCTTGCCTCTGCATAAAGATAGTCATTTGCTGTTTGCTTTCGGGTGGGTAGACCCAGAAACCTGAACGTCTGGTCAACTAACTTGGACTAGACTCCCACTGGGGTTCAAAAACTCCCCCACTCTCTTTGATGAAGCCCTCCACAGAGATCTCAGCAATTTCAGAACTACGCACCCCAAAGTCACCCAGCTTTAATACGTGAATGACCTGCTACTGGCAGCCAAAACCAAGGAAAACTGTGAGTCTGGGACCCAAGCACTATTATATGAGCTTGCTCAACTCGGGTATAGAGTTTCGGCCAAAAAGGCCCAAATTTGCTGGCATGAAGTAATCTTCCTGGGCTGTTTCCTTAGGGGCAGTAAACGATGGCTCACTGAGCCCAGAAAACAAACCATTGCCTAGATACCACCCCCATCTAACAGGAGACAACTCAGAGAGTTTCTTGGGACTGCTGGCTTTTGCAGGTTATGGATACCTGGGTTTGCGTTTTTAGCTGCTCCTTTATACCAGGTGTTAGAGGGAGATGCCCAATTCCAATGGACCCCTTATCACCAGGAAGTTTTTTATAATATCTATGGACACTGACACTGAACACCTCAACTTCACTGAGCTCAGGCTGCAATTACAGAAAGCCCTACACTACGTTAAAAATGTACACCAACTCACTCACCTTGGTTCAATGAAACTGCAGGCATTCCTGTAGGATTAAGAACAGAGTTTTCCACTAACTGACTCACAGCGAAAGAAAATAACTGAACGGGTAACAAAAGCCTGTCGAGTCCGTCAATTGGTTAATGCTTACCCTTCCAGTTTCCTAGAGGAAAGCACCTATGAGGAACCAGAAAACGACAATTTTGGGAAGTGGACAATAGTGAAATTAAGCCAGCAAGGTATGGACTTAAATACCTCCTAGTCTTTGTAGATACATTTTCAGGATGGACTGAAGCCTTCCACACATACACACACACACACACACACAAAAAAAAAAAAAAAAAAAAAAAACTGCACAAATGATTTTCAAGAAGATTCTGAAAGATATTTTTCCAAGATACGGTCTGCCTAAGGTAATAGGGTCTGATAATGGACTGGTGTTCATGGCCCAGGTAAGTCAGGTGTTAACTGGGACCCTGTGGATTAATTTTAAGTTACATTATGCTTATATACCCCAGAGCTCAGGACAGGTAGAAAAAATAAATAGAACCATTAAAGAGACCTTAACAAAATTAAGCTTAGAGCCCGGCATAAAAGATTGGATTATGCTCCTGCCTTATGCACTGTTTCATGCGAGAAATATTCCCTCTCTTTCTTTGTGTAACCTCACCCCCTATGAAATTCTCTATGATTCCCATCATCCAGTAAGGGACCTAACCCCAACTCTAAGGCCTAACGATCACTTCCACACCCCCTTGCTTGACAGACTTAAAGTCATTGAAAGAACTCAGCGATACCTGTGGAAAGAGCTGGCCACTGCCTACCAACCAGGGGAGGAGGGGACTCTAAATCAATATCAAGTAAGAGACTTCGTCTACATAAGACAACATCACGTGTCATCCCTGGAACCCCACTGGAAAGGAACATACCAGGTGCTACTTATAAAACCTAAAGCGGTAAAAGTAGACGGAATCACTTTTTGGATCCATGCCTCTCATCTCAAGCCTTCGCTGTGTCCAGACTCTTGTTGGAAACTGGAAAAGCCTGGTAACCATTTCAAATTGCGTATTCACTATGTAGATAAGACTATAGACTCTCCCCTTGGCCACCAGTAGTTCTAACCCTCATCACCCCGTTCAGCAGCAATGGCTGATCACAAATCCTACTAGACAAGAAGTATGGTCTATCTCGCATACAGGCCCCATAGAGACCTGGTGGCCATCTCTCCACCCAGACATTTGTCAGGTCGGTATAGGTCTTTCCTATTGAGATATCCCTGATGAAGAGGATCCCACTAAAATTCCATTAAATCTCTTCTGTACCATAGATAATGGAAACAAACATTATGGATGCAGGGACACGGGAGACAGAATCAGGTTGGCTAGCCTAGATTACTATGTTTGCCTGGCGGACTATCAAAGCCACAAACAGCCACGGCTGTGTGGGGGAGAAGCCGACTTCTTGTGTAAGTCAAGGGAATGTGAGCATACAGGGGCTGCCTGGTGGAACCCAAACTCCTCATCAAATTCAGTACACAGCATTGGCCATATTACCAATTAGACAACCAAATACTATGGCCCCCAGAGGGTTCTCTAGATCATCAAATTCTGAGTGACATTTTTAACTTCAGCAAGTTCTCAAAAGGGGGAAATTTCCCTATGTGGAATCCTTTTTCCTCTTTTGCTCACATCCTGTACTATGCTTCTCCAATAGTTCCTCACCCTCAGCCTTCTGCTCTAGACTCTCTGCTATCACTCCCATCTTAGCAACCTGATTTCTCCTCTCCAATTACTAAATCAAAAACCCAAAACTCCGCTGGTTCTCAGAACATTGCCCCGTTGCTAAGGTACAGGTACCGAGGTACCCCTTCACCCACTCACTCCTCTCTTTTCCTGTCAGGGCCTGCACTAGGTCCCACCAAGTCCTCTAGCAAGCTAACCCAAAGCTCAAACCAGCTGAGAAGAGCCCTCAGACCCCTATCCACGATGTAATGAAAATGGCATTTAAAGTTGCTTTGTCATCACTGAAAAGAGGTTTCTAAGAATTTAAAGTCCCTCAAAGGCTTTTTGGAATATTTACTCCCATCTTCCCCTCTGCTCTACCTGTTCTAATGCTCAAGTTTTGTTCTAGGAAAATCCCAAACCCCTTTACCATTTTTCTTTTACATCTCTCTTTTCTCATTCTTAGATTCACGGAGCTGCTCTCAGCCTCGACTACCCCGTCTTCCCTCTCTGTACCAGGTCCACAGAAATGTCTTAAATGACCTTCTCCAGAAGTCTTCACCAAGGCTTACTTTAGGTCTTTCAGCAAAAGAGTCCCTCTGAAAGAGTTCAATGTACATAAACTTCCACTTTTCGTGTTCCCCTGTTCTACTTGGCCACTGGCTGGAAAAATCACCACCCCTAAGCTAGACACTGCCTTTCCAGTTTTTCACAAAATATGTGAACAAGGCCTCTGGCCTTGAGCTGGGGCTTCACCGAGATGCCTACATTTCTAAAATAAAAAAGTTAGCAACTGGTCTCCATGGTGACAGCTGGCAGGGAGAAAAAAAAGAGACAAAAAACTCTCCCCTTCCAAGGTGTCCTTGAAAAGTTAACTTGCCCAGAACAGAGGAAAAAAAAACAGAAACAAAAACTAATTTTTGTGAATTTCTGCAGACTGTGAACTTCTGAGCCCCTTCCCTTAAATGTTGGGTACAAATTCTAAAACTACCAAAACTTGGGGTTCAGGGGATTAATTGATTACAACAGAAGCAATGCCCTCTAAATCCGGATGCAACCAAATAAGAATGTTTTCCTCACTTTGGTGCTATCTTAGGTGCATTTTCTTGTCCATTCCTAAAACAGTATAATTCTATATACTTTAACATTATTTATGTTTACATAAAATGGTCAATAGATGTGATTAATTATGTAATGATGCAGATGTTTTTCAGAGTGCTCTATCATGACGTAGGTTCATTTAAAGTTCAAATAGGGGAGCATACAACCCGGTTCCACCGGGAACCTGTATCCCTCACTTTGGCCATCCTATGAGGAATAATAATTGCTGAAGGGGTGGGCATAGGAACAACTGCCCTAGTCCATGAGACACAACAAAGACACAATTAGAAGCAGAAATAGACCAAAGCTTAAAGACATTAAAAACCGACATCACAGCTTTACAGGAATTTTAACCTCTCTCTCTCTGAAGTTGTTTTACAGAGCAGGCGAGTGTTGGACCTCCTCTTCATGAGAGAAAGTTGCCTTTTTGCTTGCATTGAGGGAAGAATGTTGTTTTTATGCCGACAATACTGGAGTTGTAAAAGAATCTATGAGTAAATTAAGAAAACGACTTGAAGAGCGTCAAAGAGATACAGAGGCCCCAGAAGGGAGGTTTGATTCTTTGTTCACATAGTCAACCTGGTTAACTATGCTTTTATCTGCCATGGCCGGTCCATTTATAATCCTCATATTATTGCTAACGGTAGGACCCTGTTTGCTCAACCGTGTAGTTTCCTTTCTAAACCAAATCGAACATGTTATTAAACCTAACCATACACTGTTCTCTCAATCTAATTTTACAGAAAAGTGGGGACAGAGTTGGTCTTAAAATACAGGAATATAGAGGATCTTCCACCTGCTGAGAAACTCAAAGGTCCATGCAGAAATGATCCCTGGAGAAGATGTAGGCAACTATGAAGGACCTGAGACAGCAAAAGTCTTCCATGGCAAACAACCTGCTCAGGATGAAGGGATGTGTCTGAATCAGCCACTCTCTTCTTAATGTATAGAAGATGGACCAAAGCAGGCATTTGTTGAGCTGCTCCTGCATGCCTATGGTTGACATACCACTGTAACTTGTGAAAGTGTAACAGTAAGTAGGGGCAGCCTCCTTCTCATGGGAACCTTGGAAGCAACTGTTAGGACAAAGTTGTTGCCAAGGCAGTGACCTCATTCCGTTCCTAAAGGAAGTGACCTCACCTAACTTCCTTGGTGATGGAACTCTCTGAACTTGGAATCCAGGAAGCCAGGCACAAAGAGCCAGTCCCAGTCCAAGTCCCAGTGGTCAAACTTATTTTGATTTACCAAGGACAGACTCAGTCTTTCTTGGAACCTACTGATGTGAGGATGGCCAAATGCAAGGATAGCTATGAATAGGGGCATTTCCTGAGAAAGCAGGCAGTGGCTCACCGCTGGCCCCTGACAACTTCACAGAGTTGGCCAAGGAGACCAGATTTGAGACAGAACAGGCCATTTCCAGAGAACATAGTATGGCCCACCAGTCAGAGGACACTCCGGATAGTCACAGACCTACATGGGGGAAGGAGGTGCCTTTGTGGTGTGGGTGTGGGTTTGTGGTTTTGTCTCATGTTCTGAGAATAGGTATGAAAGGTGGTTTGTTTTGTTTGGAGTGAACTGTTTCTACTAAGTCGTTTGACAAGGTGAGTGTTTCTATGTCTGTGTATCCCACTATGTCCGTGGTTGTAGACATTAGAAAGGAGAATGCATCAATGAATATGTCCTATCTAGTAGAAAGCTTCCCAGCATTCATCCTGCCCTATTTATGAATGGACTGTAGCTTGCCTTATTGATGTGCAACACCTGCTATCTACCTAAGTTCCTGTTTTCTTCCTGAATTCTCGCCACTCTCCAGAATAGGCTCATGGTTTTGTGTTTAAGATATGTACAACCTTGAAGCTCTGTGACATGACCAGGTACTGAATAGCTGAAGGGAATGGCGAGCATCTAAGAAAACTCAGATATCAGTTTGACCAGGAAAGTCTCAGTGAAGAAACCCTGCTTGGGGCCTTTTGTTTACCAATTCTTCTGTTGCCCTGAATGTCAGGAAGGTCTTTTCCTCAGTCCACCACTTTGTGAAGCCTGAAGAAAACAGTTTCCAAATGGAAATGAATGGGCATTACCTGTGGCTCTTTGCTTAATTGCTTTGGAATGGATGTGTCTGAATCAGCCTATTTGCCTTGTGTGAGGGTGTGGCTTAGATTCTCAGCTCCTGATGGATCTAAAGAAAGATCCCATGTGTACATCCAAAACCAAAATGGCCAAAAAAGCAGTCCTTGTGGATGAAGTCTCTCGCCTTTTCTGTAACTTTCCTGACCTCCATCAAGTCAGAATAGGGATCCTTTGGTTCAAATGAGTTCTTCAAATCCCTGCAGAGGCTAGCCCATAGTTGCTTGGGTTTTCTCAAGACTCCAATTCACATAAGGAATCCAAACCCCACAGTCAGTTGGCCTCAAATTGAAGAAGCGAAGCAGTATTAATGGGAGGCCTATTTGATCTCTCCTGGTTCACAAGAAGGGTGTCCAGGCCACCCTGACTTTAGGCAAATTAGGTGCAAGAGAGCTTATTTTGGACACGGTCTTGGGCTGTGCCCCTCATGGAAAACTTTTGCCAGAGGTCATTATGAGTGTCTATATGGAAAAAGATGAGCGCCACGTTGGAGTGTTTTGTTTTAAATTGTGGTCATTTGGGTGGCGGTTGGAAGAGATGACTTGGTCCACATGTTCTTGAACTCTGGTGTGATTCCCTTAGAATCTGAGTTCTCAAACTGACCTCAGAGAAGTATTGCCATGAATAGTGTTGAGATTTAAGGAAGCCAGGCATGAGTGTCGCCCTTGGAAACTAAGTTCTAGGCCCAGGATGGCTTTCCACAGAGCACTAGGCCTCTCAGCCAGGATACCACATGATTTTATTCTGAAAGATTTGGCACCCAGAGTTGAGAGTCAAAACTCATATGGACCTCACATTGTAGACCTCAATGGGAATAATATCATGTGATCTTTTGGCCACTCTTTGGGAAGCCTTACCTGTGAGTGTTCTCCAGAGCTTTCATTGAAATTAGCTTCCTAAAAATTTAATGGTTCCTGAAAGAATTGAAACTCACAGTGCCTCCAACTTCATCCTTGAAAAATGGCTAGAAAAATACCATAAAATTTTTGAAATTCCCATCACCAGGTGGCACTGGAGAACATTTGGATGTCCTGTTACTGATCATGAATATACCAGACAGTGCCTTGATTGACTGGGTTTCATGTAAATGGTGTAGAACAGAGATGCCAGTAAGTTGGACTCTGTTGAGTAGTTGGCCTAGAGCAGTGGTGGGCAGGTATGTGATAAAACATCTGTGGTGGGGCCATGTGGATCTTCCATTGGCATCCAAATGGCTTGTGACTGACATGGTGCAGCCAGCAGAACCTTCCATGTAAAGGCAACTTGTTATATGGAGACTTTTCAGGACATTGTTCAGAATCAGGTTGCTATGGTCAAGGGGGCAAGCTATGTGGGATAGAATCCTGGTTATTGTATCCTCAAGCAGAACCTGACCCACCACACATGACAGAACTCCCTCTTGCACTGTGACCCAATTGAACTCCTTTTATTTCGTGAAGCAAATACCAAACTCCCAGTGCAGCAGGAAGAAACACCATGAAAATGGAGGATGACCATATGGCTTCACAGTGCACATGGGGAGACCTTTAGCCCCCAGTGGCCACAGTTTACCTAAAAAGAGAATTGAGCACTGCTGCCTTATGTTCATTGGGAAATAAGAAAGCATGTCCTCCAGGTCTCATAGATGCAGACCAAGTTTTTATGGTCTCACTAGAAAGGAAGCTAAAGCTCCTGACAACAACATATTTTTCAAGTGCCCAACCTCACAGGCAGTTTCTCAAGAAGTCTCTATGCCAGCAGACCTCCATGTTTGTGGAGTGTTTACCCTTTCCCTTACCTTTGGAAACTCCTCTGCCACTTCCAAGGTTGTGGGCTCCTGAGCATATTCCATTCCAGATATTTGTTCACAGGTTTTCTAAATCTTCTCCTCTAATTGTGTCTTACTTGGGGCGAAGGTATTGTCAAGGCATTGTTCTGAATGAGAGTTGGAAGATTTTTGTGTAGCACATATTTACATACACATTGGATTCATTTTTCAATTTTCCATTCAAAATACTGAATCCTTGACACTAACCCATACCCTACTAGATTCTGACTACTAATTCTAATATAATGGAGAAAAATAACCCAAACAGAATAGAAATACTAGCACTTCAGAGGAGGCATGGTGTATAGTTGGTCTTCCTATTTGCATGATATAGGGTTGGAGTTGTAAATCTTGTCAATTTTTTGTTGAAAGAGTTCTGCATGTGTTTTTAAAGTTAACACATATGTGAATTCCTGTCTCCCTTTTTCTGTAGCCAATTCAGCACATGTATTTTTTATATGAACATATAGAATCCTACCTGGTATCACACCTATATTCTTGAGAGGTGGCTAACTTGGCAGATACAAAGTGTGAGAAGAAATCACTCCTCCTAAATGCTTTTGGAACTGATAATTCAAATTATGAGTGAGCTTCTTAGTTAAAAAACATTATATATAAATCCATGTTCAGTAAAATTAATATTTTTGGATCTGTGGATGATATATATTTCACGATGAATTTTAATTGGCATATATATTGCTACTTTTTAATGTCTCTGTGTGTATTTTGTATATATATATATATATATATATATATATATATATATATATATATATATAAACACTCTAGATTTGTCAAAATATGAAATACATGTATCTTATTATACACTCCCTAAATTCATTCATGTTCATGTATGTGGTTTTATATTCAACTTTTCATAAGATTATTTTCAGAAATATTCATCCATCTGAAATACATATTTGTTTTATAGTATTGAAAACTCACTTCAGTAAATGGTGCAAACAAATCCTTATATTTTTACAGTAACTGACCCACTTTAACATCAATGCAAGTAGATTCCTATGGGACATGATGTGTATTTTGACGTTCATTTTTATACAACACTGGTACATTACAATTTCTTCAGTTTTTGTACATCATAGAATATACATTTCAGCCACAACTTCATAAATTTAAAGAAATTTGTAACACATTCTATCACTTCCTGCTTCAGAACATATGTATTCCTCTTTGTTTTTGACTGGTCATTTCATGAGACTTCTTTCCACACACATTACTGTCGATTTCCATAATCAATTTTGAAGCAAAATTCACACACTCTTTATGATGAACCACAACCGTAATATTACCATTGGATGTATAAATGGTTGGAATGAATGTATGTATATCAATATATGATTCCCTGTGTATTTTCAGATATCAATTTATTCCAATTTCTAAAGTTTGAACCAGTTGTATTATTTATTCGCAGTATGGTCTATTCATGCATTATGTCTATATTCATACACACATGGTACACCTCTATGTACCCCCAATACTAATTTACACCTCTTCAAAATATTGCTCCAAGAAATGGTGGTAGAAATACTCATGTCACCTGATCTACATATACATTTTATCACAGTAATATTCTGGCCACAAAATGCAAAGTCACACTTACGATTGTACCAAAGCCTAAATGGAATGTGTGTATGGATTATGAAAATCACCCATGTCCAGGTTGCCTAATGCTCTCAAATGTCAATCCTATTGGTGACTACATATTTGTTTCTTCCTAAGATTATATATTCAATCACAAGCCTGTTGAAAAAGTCTATTGGTATCACTCATTTTATACTTTGCCTGATTTCCTTATGTCTCTATTGATATCTGCTTTCCTACATATTTTCCCCAGTTCATCATTGTGACCGACTCTTCACATGTGCTGACATTTACATTTTCTCTCTACCCAAAACACTATTGCTAAAGAACTTTTTGTCCAAATCCTATACTCACACTTTTTTCTAATCTTACCAACTCTCTTCGTAATCTTACCAACTCTCCCTTTTTGAATGGATGTTCTCCTCAACATTCAATCATCTAAGGTACAAGATCCTATGCCATTGTGTATAGATTTATCTGAGACATCTGCACAGAATATAATTCAAAGCTAACTATCCCAATCAAGGACCCAATGACCTTCTGGGCTTTAAATCTTACTGAGATTTCTGTTTTCATACATATATTTCACCTCTATAATCTTATAAATATTGCAGGTTTCCAATACCATTATTCATCCAGCAGAATGATCCTAACCCAAATCAAACATGTTATTAACCCTAAACATACACGATTCCCTCAATCTACCTTTATAGAAGAGCAGGGACAGAGTTGGTCTTACAATACAGGAATGTAGGAGATCTTCAACCTGCAGAGAACCTCAAAGGTCCATGCAGAAATTATCCCTGGAGAAGATATAGGCAGCTATGAAGGACCTGATAGAGGAAAAGTCATCTTCCATGACAAACAACCAGGTAAGGATGAAGGGATGTGTCTGAAGCAGTCTCTCTCTTCTTAATGTAGAGAAGATGGACCAAACCAGGCCTGTGTGGAGAGCTGTTCCCGGGTGCCTATGGTTGATATTCCATTTTAACTTGTGAAAGTGTCAAAGGAAGTAGGGGCAGCCTCCATCTCATGGACCCTTTGAAGCAACTGTTAGGACAAAGTGGTTGCCAAGGCAGTGACCTCATTCAGTTCTAGAGGAAGTGACCTACGTCACTTTCTTGTTGATGTAACACTCTGAACTTTGGATCCAGGAAGCCAGGCACCCTGAGGCAGGCCCAGTCCCAGTTGCAGTGGTCTCACATGTTTGGATTAACCAAGGACAGAGTCAGTCTTTCTTGGCAACTACTGAATTGAAGATGGACAAATGCCAGGAAAGCTCTGAAGAGGGGCTTTTTTTTTGATAAAGCAGGCAGTGACTCACCGCTGGCTCCTGACAACTTCACAGTTTTGGCCAAGGAGACCAGATCTGACATACGACAGCCCATTTCAGGGGAACATAGTATGGTCCACCAGTCAGAGGATGCTCCGGATAGTCACAGACCTACTTGGGGAAAGAAGGTGCCTTTTTGTGTGTGTTTGTGTGTTAATGATTTTGTCTCATCTTCTAAGAATATGTAGGAAAGTCGGTTTGTTTAATTTGGAGTGGCCTCTTTCTAGTAAGTGCTTTGAGAAGGTGAGTGATTCTGTGTATCCCACTGTGTCCGTGGTTGTAACAATAGAAAAGAGAATGCATCAAAGGATGTGTCCTGTCTAGTAGAAATCTTCGCAGCATTCATCTTGTCCAATTTATGAATGGACTGCAGCTTACCATATAGATGGGCAACACCTACTACCTTTCTACATTCCTGATTTCTTCCTGAATTCTGGCCACTCTCCCATAGGCTCATGTTTTTGTGTTCAAGATATGTATCTCCTCCACAATCTGGGACATGGCCATGTACTGGATACTTGAAGGGAATGGTGAGTATCACAGAAAACTCAGATATCAGTGTGACCAGGAAAGTCTCAGTGGAGAAACTCTGCTTTGGGAATTTGCTTTTCTATTGTTCTGTTGCCCTGAATGTAAGGAAGGTCTTTGCCTAAGGCCACACCTTTCCAAAGCCTGAAAATATCAGTTTTCAAATGGAAATAAATGGGCATCACCTGTGGATCTTTGCTTAATTGCTTTGCAAAGGGATATGTCTGAATCCACCTCTTAGTGCAGTGTGAGTCCATGGCTCAGATTCTCAGCCCTGATGGATCTAAAGAAAGATCCCATGTGTGCATCCAATTCCAAAATGGCCAAAAGAGCAATCATTGTGGATGAAGTCTCTTGCTTTCCTCTGTAAGGTTCCTGATCTCCATCAAGTGAGAAGAGGGATCCTTTGGGTCAACTGAGTCCTTCAAGCCCTGCAGAGGCTAGCCCATAGGTGCTTGGGTTTTCTCATGACTCCAAATCACATAAAGAAACTATACCTGACAGTCACTATGCCTCAAATTGGAGAAGCAGAACAGTATTAATGGCAGGCATCTTTGATCAGCCCTGGTTCACAGGAACAGTGTCCAGAAACACTGACTTTAGACAAATGAAGGGCAAGGGAGTTTATTTTGACATTGTCTTGTGCTGTGTGCCTCATGGAAACTTCCAGCCAAGGTTATGATTAGTGTCTATATGGAAGAAGATGAGGGGCATGTGTGAGTGTTTTGGTTTTAATTCTGGTCATTTGTGTGGCGGTTGGAAGAGATGACTGGGTCACCAGGGATTGAACTCTGGTGTGTTTCCCCTTAGAGACTGAGTTCTGAAACTGACCTCAGAGAAGTATTGCCATGAATTGTGTTGGGATTTTAGGAGGCCACGCATGAGAGTCGCCCTTGGAACCTGAGATCTAGGACCAGGGTGGCTTTCCACAAAGAACTGGGAATCTCAGCCTGGATACCACATGATTTTATTCTGAAAGACTTGGCAGCCATAGTTGAGAGTCAAAACACATAGGACCTCACATTGTAGACCTCAATGGTCCTGGCTTCAAGTGACCTTTTGTCCACTCTTTGGAAAGCCTTGCCTGTGAGAGTTCTCCAGAATTTTCTTTGAATTGAGCTTTCTCAACATTTAATGGTTCCTGAATAATTGAAATTCACAGTGCATCCAATGTCATCCTTGAAAAATGGCTAGATAAATACCATGAAATTTTTGAAATTCCCATGACCAGGTGGCACTCCAGAAACATTCGATGTCCTATTGCTTATTATGAGTGTACCAGACAGTTCCTTGATTGACAAGGTTTTCTGAAAATTGTTTAGAACAGAGATGCCAGTAATTTGTAGCCTGCTGAGTAGTGGGCGTAGAGCAGTGGTGGGCAGGTGTGTGATAAAATATCATGGTGGGTCCATGTGGATCTGCCATTGGCTTCCAAATGGCTTGTGACTGACATAGTGCAGACTTCAGACCCTTATATGTAAAGGCATCTTGTTCTATGGCGAGGTTTCAGGGCAATGTTCAGAATCAGGTTGCTATGGACAAGGGAGCAATCTTTGAGAGATAGAAGCCTGGTTTGTGCATTTTCTTGCAGACCATAACCCACCACACGTGACAGAACTCTCTCCAGCACTGTTTCCCAGTTGAACTCCTTGTATTTCGTGAAGCATGTACCAAACTCCAAGTGCAGCAGCAAGAAACACCACGAAAAGTGGAGGATGACCAAATTGTTTCACAGTCCACACGGGGAGAAAATAAACCCCCAGGGGCTACAGTTTATCTACAAAGAGAGAATTCAGCAGTGCTGCCTTGT
The DNA here is from genome assembly GCF_048772815.1 of Callospermophilus lateralis. NCBI lineage: Eukaryota > Metazoa > Chordata > Mammalia > Rodentia > Sciuridae > Callospermophilus > Callospermophilus lateralis. The sequence goes on along the minus strand of NW_027513666.1, from coordinate 862,692 downwards.
GTTCATTCGAAAATAAGAAACTTTGTCCTCCAGGTCACATAGATGCAGACCCAGCTTTGAGGGTATCACTACAAAGGAAGCTTAACTCCTGACAAAAACCTATATATCATTGCCCAACCTCAGTGGCAGTTTCTCTAAAAGTTTTAGGCATGCAGAGCTCCATGTTTGTGGAGTGTGTACCCTGTTCTTACTTTTGGAAACTCCTATACCACCTCCAAGTTTGTGCACTCCTGAGCATTTTCCATTCCAGAAATGTAATCACAGATTTCGCAACTTTTCTTCTCTAATTGTGTCTTACTTGGGGCGAAGATAATTTCAAGGCATTGTTCTGGATGAGAGTCAGAAGATTTGTTTTAGCACATATTTGCATACACATTGGATTAATTTTCCTATTTTTCCATTCGAAATTCTGAATCCCTGACACTAACCCATATTCTAATAGACTCTGACTACTAATTCTAATATGATGGAGAAAAATAACCCAAACAGTACGTAAATACATGCAGTTCAGGGTTGGACTTGCCTTTTGCATGATAAAGGGTAGGTATTATGAATCTAGTCAATTTTTAATTGAAATAGTTCTCCATGTGTTTTTAAAGTTAACAAATATGTGAATTACTGTCTCCCATTTTCTGGAGCCTATTCAGCACATGTATTTTTATATGGACAAATAGAATCCTACACGGTATCACACGTACATTCTTTTGAGTTACATGACTTGGCAGATACAAATTGTGAGAAGTGATCACTCGTCCTAAACGCTGTTAGAACTAAAAATTCAACCTATGGGTGAGCTTCCCAGTGGAACAACATTATACATAAACCCATGTTCAGTAAAATGAATGTTTTTGCATCTTTATGATATATATTTCATGATGAATTTCGATTGGCATATATATTGCTATTTTTTAATTTCTGTGTTTGTGTGTGTGTGTGTGTATATACTCTCCAGATTTTTAAAAATATGAAAATTATGTGTCTTATATACACTCCCTAAATTCATTCATGTTCATGTATGTGGATTAATAATCAACTTTTCACAAGATTATTCTTAGAAATACTCAAACACCTGAAATACATATTTGTTTCCTAGTACTGAGAACTAACTTCAGTGAAAGGTGCATACAAATTCTAATATGTCTACATTAACTGACCCAGTTGAACATCAATGCATGTTGGTTCCTATGGGACACGATGTGTATTTTGACGTTAATTTTTATTCCACACTGGTACATTACTATTTCTTCAGTTTATGCACATCTTAGGATATATATTTCATTCACTAGTTAGCAAATTTATAGGCATTTGTTTCACTTTCTGTCACTTCCTGCTCCAGAACACATGTATTTCTCTATGTTTCTTGACTGGTCTATTCATGAGACTTTTTTTCCAAATATATTGTTTTCGATTTCCATAATCAATTTTGAAGAAAAACTCACACACCCTTCATGATTAACCATAACCATAAGATAATCATTAGATATATAACTGGTTGGAATTAATGATTGTATATCAATATAACATTTCTTATATATTTTCAGATATCCATTCAATTCATTATTTAAAGTGGATCCAGTTATATTATTTATTCACAGTATTGTCTATTCATGCATTATGTCTATATTAATAGAAACAGGGTACACCTATTTGTACCCCCATACTAATTTATAAATCTTCAAAATATTGCTCTCAGAAATGGTGGAAGAAATACTCATGTCACCTGATCTACATACACATTTTATCACAGAAATATTCTGGACACAAAAAGCAAAGGTCACACTTACAATTGTACCAAAGCCTAAATGGAAAGATAGCATCCATTACTAAAATCATCCATGTCCAGGTTGCCTAATGCTCTCAAATATCAATCCTATTGGTGACTACATATTTGTTTCTTCCTAAGATTATATATTCAACTTCAAACCTGTTGAAAATGTCTAACCCTATCACACACTTTATACTTTGCTTGATTTCCTAATTTCTCTATTGATATCTGCTTTCCTACATGTTTTCCCCAGTTCATCATTGTGACTGACTCTTCACATGTGCTGACATTTACATACACTCTCTACCTGAAACCCTATTGCTGAAGAACTTTTGGTCCAAATCCTATGCTCACTCTTCTTTCTAAATCTACCAACTACCTTCCTAATCCTACCGACTATCGGTTTTTGACTGGATGCTCTCTTCAACATTCAATCATCCAAGGTACAAGGTCCGATGCCAGTGTATATTGATTTATCTGAGACATCTGTGCAGCACATAACTCAAAGTTAAGTATCCCACTCAAGTCCCCAATGCCCTTCTGGGCTTCAAATCTTACCTAGATTTCTGCTTTCATACTTATATTTCACATGTATACTCTTGTAAATATCGCAGGTTGCCAATACCATTATTCATCCCGCAGAATGATTCGTAACCCAAATCGAACATGTTATTAACCCTAACCATACACTGTTCCCTCAATATAACTAACTTAAGAGCAGCGACAGAGTGGGTCTTACAATATAGAAATGTAGAAGATCTTCCACCTGCTTCGAACCTCAAAGATCCATGAAGAAATGATCCTTGGAGAAGATGTAGGCAGCTATGTAGGACCTGAGAGAGCAATAGTCATCTTCCATGCAAACAACCTGGTCAGGATGAATTGATGTGTCTGAATCAGCCTCTCTCTTCTTAATGTAGAGAAGATGGACCAAACCAGGCCTCTGTGGAGAGCTGTTCCAGGGTGCCTATGGTTGATATATCATTCTAACTTCTGAATGTGTCACAGGATGTTGGGGCAGCCTCTATCTCATGGGAAACTTGGAAGCAACTGTTAGGACAAAGTGGTTACCAAGGCAGTGACCATATTCAGTTCCTGAAAGAAGTGACCTCACTTCACTTCCTTGGTGATGGAATTCTCTGAACTTGGGATCCAGGAAGCCAGGCACCCAGAGCCAGTCCCACTCCAGACCCAGTGGGCTAACTTGTTTGCTTTTCCCAAAGACATAGTCAGTCTTTCTTGGTACCTGCTGATGTGAGGATGGCCAAATGCCAGCAGAGCTCTGAAGAGGGGCCTTTCCTGAGAAAGCACGCAGTGGCTCACCGCTGGCTCCTTACAACTTCACGGAGTTGGACATTGAGACCAGATGTGAAACAGGACAAGCCATTTTGGGGGAACATAATATGGCCCACCAGTCAGAAGACACTCCGGATAGTCACAGACCTATTTGGGGGAAGGAAGTGCCTTTGCCGTTGTAGGTGTGAGTTTGTGGTTTTTTCTCATGTTCTGAGAATAGGTAGGAAGGGTGGTTTGTTTGGTTTGGAGTGGACTGTTTCTAGTAAGTCGTTTTACATTGTGAGTGTTTCTATGTCTGTGTATCCCACTGTATCCCTGGTTGTAGACACTAGAAAAGAGAATGCACCAATGGATATGTTGTCTCTAGTTGAAAGCTTCCGCAATTCATACTGCGCAATTGATGAATGCACTGCAGCTTGCCTTATGGATGGGCAACATCTACTATCTTCTAAAGTTCCTGTTTTCTACGTGAATTCTGGCCACTCTCCAGAATAGACTCATGGTTTTGTTTCCCAGATATGTAACACCACAAGGCTCTGTGACATGGCCATGTTCTGGATAGCTGAAGGGAATGAGATCATCTCAGAAAACTCAGATATCAGTGTGTGCAGTAAAGTCTCAGTGGAGAAACCCTTCTTTGGGCCATTTGTTTAATTCTATTTCTATTACCCTAAATGTCAGAAAGGTCTTTGCCTCAGGCCACCCCTTTGTGTAGCCTGAAAAACACTGTTTTCATATGGAAATGAATGGACCCCACCTGTGGCTCTTTGCTTAATTGCTTTGGAATGGGATGTGTCTGAATCAGCCTCTTGTCCTTGTATGAGGTTGTGGCTTAGATTCTCAGCACCTGATGGATCTAAAGAAAGATCCCATGTTCTTCCAAAACTAAAATGTCCAAAAGAGCAGTCATTGTGGATGAATATTTTTGCCTTCTTGTTTTAGGTTCCTGAACTCCATCAAGTGAGAATAGGGATCCTTTGGGTCAAATGAGTTCTTGAAATCCCTGCAGAGGCTAGCCCATATGTGCTTGGATTTTCTCATGACTCCAAATCACATAAAGAATCTATACCCTACAGCCAGTAGGCCGAAATTGGAGAAGTGGAACACTTTAACAGCAGGAATATTTGATCACTCCTGGTTCACAGGAAGAGTGTCCAGGCCACCATGATTTTAGGCAAACAAGGGGCAAGTGAGCTTATTTTGGACACTACCTTGGGTTCATAGAAACCTCCAGCTAGAGGTTATGATGAGTGTCTAGATGGAAGAAGATGATGGCCCTGTGGGAGTGTTTTGATTTTAATTGTGGTAATTTTTGTGGTGGTTGGAAGGGATGACTGGGTCCACCTGGGCTTGAACTCTGGTGTGATTCCCCTTAGAGACTGCATTCTGGAATTGACCTCAGAGAAGTATTGCCATGAATTGTGTTGGGATTTTAGGAGGACACACATAAGACTCACTCTTGGAAACTGAGATCTATGCCCAGGGTGGCTTTCCACAGAGGCCTGGGAATCTCAGCCATGATATCACATGATTTTATTCTGAAAGACTTGGCAGCCATAGATGAGAGTCAAAACATACATGGACCTCACATTGTAGACGTCAATTGGCCTGGCTTTATGTGACCATTTGGTAACTCTTTGAGAAGCCTTGACTTTGAGAGTTCTCCAGAGCTTTCATTGAAATGAACTTTCTCAACACTTAATGGTTCCTGAATGAATTGAGACCCACAGTTCCTCTAACTTCATTTTTTAAAAATTGCTAAATAAATACCATGAAATTTTTTAAATTCCCATGACCAGGTGGAACTGCAGAAAATTTGATGTCCTGTTGCTTATCATGTGTATACCAGACAGTGCCTTGTTTGACTGGGTTTCATGAAAATAATGTAGAACACGAGATGCCAGTAATTTGGAGCCTGCTGAGTAGTGGGCCTAGAGCAGTGGTGGTAAGGTGTGTGAAAAAACATCATGGAGGGGCTATGTGGATCTGCCATTGGCTTCCAAATGGCTTGTGACTGATATAGTGCAGACATGAGACCCTTATATGTAAAGGCATCCTGTTATATGGAGAGTTTTAAGGGCAATGTTCAGAATAAGTTTACTATGGTTATTGGGGCAAGCTCTGTGGGATAGAAGCCTGGTTGGTGCATTCTCCTGCAGACCCTGACCCACCACAAGTGACAGAACTCCCTCCAGCACTGTATCCCAAATGAACTTCTTATATTTTTTGAAGCAAATACCAAATTCCCAGTGCAGCAGCAAAAAAACACCATGAAAAGTGGAGGATGACCAAATGTCTTCACAGTCCCCACTGGGAGACACTTAGAATCCAGTGGCCACAGTTTACCTACAAAGAGAGAATTGAACACTGCTGCCTCATGTTCATTGGAATATAAGAAACCATCTCTTCCCGGTCACATAGATGCAGACCCAGCTTTGATGGTCTCACTACGAAGGAAGCTAAAGCTCATGACAGCAACAAATATTTCAGGATCCCAACCTCAGAGGCCATTTCCCAAGAATTCTTAGGCCAGCAGAGCTCCTTGTTTGTGGAGTGTTTACCCTGTCCTTTACTTTTGGAAACTCCTCTACCACCTCCAAAGTTGTGAACTCCCGAGCATATTCCATTCCATATATGTATTCCTAGATTTTTACACTTTTCAACTCTAATTGTGTCTTACTTGGGGCGAAGGTAATGTCAAGGCATTGTTCTGGATGTGAGTGGGAAAATTTTTGTGTAGCACATATTTACATACACATTGGATTCATTTTCCAATTTTCCATTTGAAATACTTAATCCCTGACACTAACCTGTACCCTACTAGTCTCTGACTAATAATCCTAAAATGATGGTGAAAAATAACCCAAAAAGAATAGAAATACAAGCAGTTAAGAGGAGGCATGGTGTATAGTTGGAATTGCTTTTTGCATTATATAATGTAGGAGTTTTAAATCTAGTCAATTTTCTGTTGAAATAGTTCTAGATGTGTTTTTAAAATTAACAAATATGTGAATCCCTGTCTCCCTTTCTCTGTAGCCTATTCAGCACATGTATTTTTATATGCACATATAGAATCCTACCTGATATCACTTGTACACACATGTGAGGTGGCTGAATTGGCAGATGCAAATTGTGAGAAGAGATCACTCCTCCTAAACGCTGTTGGAACTGAAAATTCAACCTACGGGTGAGCTTCCTAGTTGAATAACATTATACATAAATCCATCTGCAGTAAAATGAATATTTTTCGATCTTTGGATTATATATATTTGATGAAGATTTTCGATTGGCATATATATTGCTACTTTTTTTTTCTTTTATTGGTTGCTCAAAACATTACAAAGCTCTTGACATATCATATTTCATACATTAGATTCAAGTGGGTTATGAACTCCCATTTTTACTCCAAATATAGAATGCAGAATCACATCAGTTACACATCCATATTTTTACATAATGTCTTATTAGTTACTGTTGTATTCTGCTACCTTTCCTATGCCTTACTATCCCCCCTCCACTCTCTTCCCATCTTCTCTCTCTACCCTACATACTGTAATTCATTTCACTTATTGTTTATTTTTCCATTACACTCACAACCTCTTATATGTATTTTTTTTGTAACAATAAGGGTCTCCCTCCATTACCATGCAATTTCTCTTTTCTCTACCTTTACCTCCCACCTCATGTCTCTGCTTAATGTTAATCTTTTCTTCATGCTCTTCCTCTCTACTCTGTTCTTAGTTGGTCTCATTATATCAAAGAAGTCATTTGGTATTTGTTTTTTTGGGATTGGCTAGCTTCACTAAGCATAATCTGCTCTAGTGCCATGCATTTCCCTGCAAATTCCATTATTTTGTCATTTTTTAGTGCTGTGTAATCCTCCATAGTATATAAAAAAAAAACATTTTTTTTATCCATTCATCTATTGAAGGGAATCTGGGTTGGTTCCACAGTGTAGCAATTGTGAATTGTGCTGCTATGAACATCGATTGGCAGTATCCCTGTAGTACGCTCTTTTAAGGTCTTCAGGGAATAGTGCGAGAAGGGCAATAGCTGGGTCAAATGGTGCTTCCATTCCCGGCCTTCCCAGGAATCTCCATACTGCTTTCCAAATTGGCTGCACCAGTTTCAGTCCCATCAGCAATGTACAAGAGTACCCTTTTCCCCACATCATCGCCAGCACTTGTTGTTGTTTGACTTCATAATGGCTGCCAATCTCACTGGATTGAGATGGTATTTTAGGGTGGTTTTGATTTGCATTTCTCTGACTGCAAGAATTGGAGAGCATTTTTTCATGTACTTGTTGATTGATTCTATGTCCTCCTCTGAGAAGTGTCTGTTCAGGTCCTTGGCCCATTAGGTTATTTGTTATCTTATTGTCTAATTATTTGAGTTCTTTGTATACTTTGTATACTCTGGATATTAGGGCTCCATCTGAAGGGTGAGGAGTAAAAATTTGTTCCCATGATCTAGGCTCCATATTTACCTCTCTTATTGTTTCTCTTTCTGAGAAAAAAATTTTCAGTTTAAGTAACTCCCATTTGTTGATTCTTGTTATTAACTCTTGTGCTATGGGTGTCCTATTAAGGAATTTGGAGCCTGACCATACAATATGTAGATCGGAACCAACTTTTTCTTCTATCAGATGAAGAGTCTCTGATTTGAATCTAGCTCCTTGATCCACTTTGAGTTAACTTTTGTGCATGGCGAGAGAAAGGGATTCAGTTTCATTTTGTTGCATATGGATTTTCAGTTTTCCCAACACGATTGGTTGAAGATGCTATCCTTCCTCCATTGCATGCTTTTAGTTCCTTTATCAAATATAAGATAGTTGTAGCTTTTTGGATTAGTCTCTGTGTCCTCCATTCTGTACCATTCGTCCACCCGCCTGTTTTGGTACCAGTACCATGCTGTTTTTGTTATTATTGCTCTGTAATATAGTTTGAAATCTGGTATCGCTATACCGCCTGATTCACACTTCCTGCTTAGAATTGCTTTTGCTATTCTTGGTCGTTTATTTTTCCATATGAATTTCATGATTGGTTTATCTATTTCTACAAAAAATTCATTTGGGATTTAGATTGGCATTTCATTAAACCTATAGACAACTTTTTAGTAATATCGCCATTTTGATGATGTTAGTTCTGCCTATCCATGAACAGGGTATATTTTTCCATCTTCTAAGATCTTATTCTACTTCTCTTTTTAGGGTTCTGTAGTTTGCATTGTATAAATCTTTCACCTCTTTTGTTAGGTTGATTCCCAAATATTTAATTTTTTATGAGGATATTGTGAATGCAGTGTTTTTCCTCATTTTCATTTCAGAAGTTTTGTCGCTGATATACAGAAATGCCTTTGATTTATGCATGTTGATTTCATTTCCTGCCACATTGCTGAATTCATTTATTAGTTCTAGTAGTTTTTTTCTGTAGACCCTTTTGGGTCTTCTATGTATAGAATCATGTCATCTTCAAATAGTGATAATTTAAGTTCTTTTTTTCCTATTTTTATGTCTTTAATGTCTTTCATCTTTCTAATTGCTCTGGCCAGTTTTTCGAGAACTATATTGAATAGAAGTGGTGATAGAGGACATCCCTGTCTTGTTCCAGATTTTAGAAAGAATGCCTTCAATTTTTCTCCATTCAGAATGATGCTAGCGTGAGGCTTAACATAGATAGCTTTTACAATGTCGAGGTATGTTCCTTTTATCCCTAGTTTTTCTAATGTTTCGAACATAAAGGAATGCTCTACTTTTTCTAATGGTTTTTCTGCATCTATCAAGATCATCTTATGGTTCTTATTTTTAAGTCTATTGATGTTGTGAATAACATTTATTGATTTCCATATATTGAACCCTCCTTGCATCCCAGGGATGAATCCTAGTTGATCATGGTGCACAATTTTTTTGATGTGCCTTTGTATCCAAATCACCAGAATTTTAATGAAAATTTTTGCATCTAGGTTCATCAGAGATATTGGTCTGTTGTTTTCTTTCATTGAGGTGTCTTAGTCTGGTTTCAGAATCAGGGTGATGTTGGCCTCATAGAATGAATTTGGCAGAGCTCCCTGTTTTTCTATTTTCTGAATAACTTGAAAAGTATTGGTATTAATTCTTCTTTAAAGGTTTTGTAAAACTCCGCTGTATACCCATCCGATCCTGGGCTTTTCTTGGTTGGTAGTAGTTTGATTGCCTCTTCTATTTCATCGATTGATATTGGTCTGTTCAAATTGTGTGTATCCTCCTGACTCAGTCTAGGCAAATCATATGACTTAACAAATGTATCGATGTCTTCACTATTTTCTATTTTATTGGAATATAGGTTTTCAAAATAATTTCTAATTGTCTTCTGTATTTATGTAGCATCTGTTGTGATATTACCTTTTTCATCCCGTATGTTAGTAATTTGAGTTCTCTCTCTTCTTCTCCTCGTTAGCATGGCTAAGGGTCTGTCCATCTTATTTATTTTTTCGAAGAACCAACTATTAGTTTTGTTAATTTTTTAATAGTTTCTTTTGTTTCAATTTCGTGATTTACACTCTGATTTTAATAATTTCTTGCCTTCTGCTACATTTGCTGTTGTTTTGCTCTTCCTTTTCTAGGGCTTTGAGATTAAGTGAGAGCTCATTTATTTGTTGTTTTTGTTTTTTTCTTTTTTTGAGGAATGACCTCCAGGCGATGAATTTGCCTCTTGAATCTTGTTTCATTGTGTCCCATTGAATCTGATATGTTGTGTCTGTATTTTCATTTATCTCTAAGAATTTTTTGATTTCCTCCTTTATGTCTTCTTTAACCCATTGATCATTCAGTAACATATTGTTCATTTTCCATGTGATGTAGGATTTTTCCTTCCTTCTTTTACCATTGGTTTCCAGTTTCATTCCATTGTGATCAGAAAAAAATTCATGGTATTATCTCCACCCCTTTATATTTACTGAGTGTTGCCCTATGGCATAATATATCGTCTATTTTTGAGAAGGATCCATGTGCTGGTGAGAAAAAAGTATATCCACTTGATGATGGTTGATATATTCTATATATGTCAGTTAAGTCTAGGGTATTGATTGTGATATTGAATTCTATATTTTCTTTATTCAACTTTTGTTTGGAGGATCTGTCCAATGGTGAGAGAGGTGAGTTGAAGTCTCCCATAATTATTGTGTTGTGGTCTATTTGATTCTTGAACTTGAGGATAATTTGTTTTATAAATGTTGCAGCACCATTATTTGCTGCGAAAATATTGATAATTGTTATGTCTTGTTGGTGAATGGTTCCTTTCAACAGTATATAATGTCCTTCCTTATCCCTTTTGATTAAATTAGTCTTGAAGTCGATTTTATTCCATATGAGGATGGCCACCCCTGCTTGCTTACAAGGACCGTGTGCATGGTATAAATTTTCCCAACCTTTCACCTTCAGCCTGTGTATGTCTTTTCCATTCAGATGTGTCTCCTGGAAGCAACATATTGTTGGATTTGTTTTTTTTAATCCACGTTACAAGCCTATGTCACTTTATTGGCGAGTTTAAGCCATTAAAGTTTAGAGTTAGTATTGATATATGGTTTGTATTGCCACCCGTCTTTGATTATTTATCTTTTTTTTTTAATTTAGTTTGTTTATCCATGATTAACTTTTCCCCCGCCCTCTGTCATTAATGAGGCACTTCCCACTGATGGTTTTCGTTGTTGATATTCATTTTTTCCTCGTGTAGTGTTTTCCTTAAGATGTTTGCAATGCTGGTTTTCTGGCTGCATGTTCTTTTAGCTTTTGTTTATCAAAAACGTTTTTATTTCGTTGTCTTACCTGAAGCTTAATTTTGCTGAATACAGATTTCTTGGTTGGCATCCATTGTTTTTAAGTGTTTGAAATACGTTGTTCCAGGATCTTCTCACTTTCAGCGTCTGTGATGAAAAATCTCTTGTTAACATTTTTGGTTTACCCCTGATTGTAATCTGCCTCCTTTCTCTTGTAGCTTTTAATATTTTCTCTTTGTTCTGTATATTGGATATCTTCATAACAATGTGTCTTGGCATTGGTCTACTGTGATTTTGTGTGCTCGGTGTCCTGTAAGCATCTACAATTTTTTTTATCCGTTTCCATTTTTATTTCTGGAAAGTTTTCTGTAATTATTTCATACAGCAGGTTACTCATTCCCTTGGTTTGAATCTCTGTACCTTCCTCTATCCAGATGACTCATTAGTTTTTTTTTTTTTTCTTATGTTATCCCATATCTCTTGGATGTTTTTCTCATGACTTTTTACCAGCATTTCTTTGTTGGCTAGACTTTTTTCAAGATGATATATTTTGTCTTCATTATCTGACATTCTGTCTTCTACTTGCTCCACTCTGTTAGTGATACTCTCAATTGAGTTTTTAATTTGGTTTATCATTTCCTTCATTTCTAGAATTATTGTTTGATTTTTTTTATAATCTCTATCTCCTAATTAAGATGCTTAATTTCTTTTTATATCTGTTTATGTAATTCATTTTCAATGTGTTCTTTCACTGTTTGGTTTTGATGTCTCGTATCCTCTTTAAGGTTCCATTCCATCTGTCTAAGGTATTTCTTGAGTTCTTTATATGACCATTTTTCTGATGACTCTAGGTCCTTCTGAATATTTAGGCTGTCCATCATTGTTTGTACTCCTTTTCTTCCTTGCTTTTTTATGCTGCTCATGTTACTTCTTGTTTTGTTTGACTGCTGAGTTACTGCTTACTCTTATAAATTTATTTGATGCTTGGGAGGAAAGATATTAGAAGGGAAGGGAAGAAGTCACTAAAAGAATGAGAGTAGACAGGTAGAATTCAAGGAAGGGAGAATAAGAAAATTGAAAAGAAATGAAAAGACAGAAGAAAAAAAAGAAAATAAAGAAAGAAAAAAAATTTAAATAATAATTATAATTAAAAAATGAAAATTAAAATTTAAAATAATATTAATAATAATAATGATAAAATAAAAAATAAAAAAATAAAAACATTAAAAAAGTTAAAGAACAACAACAAAAATGAAAATGAAAGAAATATAAAAAATATAAATTAAAAAAATAATAATAATACATGCAGTCATAGAGTTCAATTAACTTCTCTTTCAGTAGGTGGAGCTGTGTGCACTGGGCCAAGCTTCTCCTCTGAATAAGTGGGAACCAATCACTGTGCAGGAGCTCTTCCTCCCAGACTTGGCGGATCTCCAATCCTGAGTGCCTAGGGCCTTCTCTTGTGCTTCCTCAAGCCATGCCCTGATCACCTGTGACGCTCACCACAATAGTGGTTACAAACCAGAACTCTACTCCCGGCAGCCCTGTTTTCATGAACGCCTGTGCACACTCTCCCTGTTTGCCTCCCTCAGACCCTAAGTTTGTAGAGCTTGGCGCTGAGGACCCCCAGCGAATTTTCTTGCCCTCTGGGAGCCACGCCACCGGTACGTGGTGTAAGAGACCTCAATTGTCAGCACTTGTGGGATCAGGAGCCCGGAATTCCACGCCACTAGTCCCGAGCCAATCCTGATTCCCTAGGTCTGGCTATCGCGCTCACGGGAGAGCTGGGAGAGGCCCTTATGGCAGAGCTGGGAGGGGCCCTTAAGGTTTCCCCTCTGTGTTGAGAGAGATGGCTAGGGGATTACACACCTGTCACGCTGGTTTCAATGAAGTTATCTCCTCTGCCCGTGACATCATTTCTATGCTATGGTGGTATCCCATGCAAATGGTGACCGTTTGTTCCCTTTGCAAGGTAACCAACGCAACGGGTGGGTCCTGAATGTCTCTCCCAAGCGCCGTTTCAATCCTGTGGCCACTGCCTTTGAAGGCTTGGTTGGCTTTTACCTATGAAAGTTCAGAAGGGCCGAACAGTTATTTCAGAGGGATCTTAGTGCTGAGTCACGAGAACCAGGCAAACCTGAGGTTGAATGCAGCCGATCCAGGCTCGGTGTGTGTTCTGAGGGGCCCAGAATGTTCGCACCAGATCCACATTAGGTCAACATTGCCTAGTGATTCTGAGCAAACAGCATTTAGACAGTTTACGACTCCCTATGCCCGCGCAGCTGAAGAGGTCAGAGACTTGATTTTTCCATGCCTGCCTTCATGATGGATCTCCTGTATTGCTACTTTTTTATATCTGTGCATGTTAGTGTGTATGTATGAGAGTGTATATATATATATATATATATATATATATATATATATATATATACACTCTCCAGATTTTTTAAAATATGAAATATATGTGTCTTATTATACACTCCCTAAATTCATTCATATTCATATATGTGTATTTATAATCAACTTTCCACAAGATTATTCTCAGAAATAATCATCCACCTGAAATACATATTTGTTTTCTAGTACTGAAAACTAAATTCAGTGAAAGGTGCAAACAAAACCTAATATTTCTACAGTTACTGAGCTAGTTTAACATCAGTGCAAGTATATTCTTAGGGGACATGATGTGTATTTTGATTTTCATTTTTATTCAACACTTATACGTTACGATGTCTTCAGTTTATGCACATCATAGGATATATATTTCATTCAAAAGTTAGAAAATTTATAGGCATTTGTTTCACGATCAATCACTTTCTGATTCAGAACACATGATTCTTCTATGTTTCTTGACTGGTCTTTTCAGGAGACTTCTTTCCAAACACATTATTTTCGTTTAACATCATCACTTATAAAGCAAAACTCAAACACCCTTCATGATAAACCATAATCCTAATATTACCATTAGATATATAACTGGTTGAAATGAATGATTATATATCAATATAAGATTTCTTATATATTTTCAGATTTCAATTCAATCCATTATTTAAAGTGGAACCAGACACATTATTTATTCATATTATCGTCTATTCATGCATTATCTCTATATTCATAGACACAGGGTACACCTCTTTGTACCCCTAATACTAATGTATATGTCTTCAAAATATTGCTCCCAGACATGGTGAAAGAAATACTCATGTTACCTGATCTATATATACATTTTACCACCGAAATATTCTGAACAAAAAAAAAAAATGTAAAGGTCACACTTATGATTGTACCAAAGCCTAAAAGGAAAGTGAACATGGATAAGTAATAACATCCGTGTCCAGGTTGCCTAATGCTCTCAAATGTCAATCCCATTGGTGACAACATATTTGTTTTTTCCTATGATTATATATTCAAACTCAACCCGTTGAAAATGTCTAATCCTATCACTCATTTATACTTTGCCTGATTTCGTTATGTCTCTATTGATACCTGCTTTTCTACATAATTTCCCCAGTTCATCATTGTGAAAGACTCTTCACATGTACTGACATTTACATTCACTCTCTAAACGAAACCCTATTGCTAAAGAAGCTTTTTATTCCAAATCATATTCTCACTCCTCTTCCTAAACCTACCGACTATCTTTCTAATCCTACCGACTATCCCTTTTTAACTGGATGATCTCTTCTACATTCAATCATCCAAGGTACAAGGTCCTATGCCATTGTATATCGATTTAACTGAGACAATTGTACAGAACGTAATTCAACACTATGTATCCCAATCAAGGGCCCAATGCCCTTCTGGGCTTCAAATCTTTCTTAGATTTCCGTTTTCATACATATATTTCACTTATATATTCTTATAAATATCACAGGTACCCAATCCCTTTATTCATCCTGCAGAATGATTCCTAACCCAAATCAAACATATAATGAACCCTAACCATACACTAACTTTACCGAAGAGCAGGGACAGAGTTGGTTTTAAAATACAGGAATGTAGGGTATCTTCACCTGCTGAGAACCTCAAATGTTCTTGCAGAAATGATCCCTGGTGAAGATGAAGGCAGCTATGAAATACCTCAGAAAGCAAAAGTCATCTTCCATGGCAGTCATCCTGGTCGGGTTGAAGGGTTGTGTCTGAATCATTCTCTCTTCTTAATGTATACAAGATGGACCAAACCAGTTCTGTGTGGAGAGCTGTTCCGGGGTGCTAATGATTGATATAACATTCTAACTTGTGAAAGTGTTACAGGAAAACAGGGGCAGCCTCCACCTAATGAGACTTTTGGAAGCAACTGTTAGGGCAAAGTGGTTGCCAAGGCAGTGATGTAATTCAGATCCTGAAGGAAGTGACCTCACCTCACTTCCTTGGTGATGAAACTCTCTGAACTTGGGATCCAGGAAGCCAGGAACCCAGACACAGTCCCTGTCCCAGTCCCAGTGGTCTCATATGTTTGGATTTACCAAGGACAGAGTCAGTCTTTCTTTGAACCTACAGATGTGAGGATGGCCAAATGCCAGGAAACCTTTGAAGAGGGGCTTTTCCTCAGAAAGCAGGTAGTGTCTCACCACTGGCTCTTGACAACTTCACAGAGTTGGCCAAGCAGTCCAGAACTGAGACAGGAGAGGTCATTTTGGGGAAACATAGTATGGCCCACCAGTCAGAGGACACTCCGGAGAGTCACAGACCTACTTGGGGGAAGGAGGTGCCTTTGTGGGTGTGGGTGTGATTTTGTGGTTTTGTCTCAAGTTTTCAGAATAGGTGGGAAAGGCAGTTTGTTTGGTTTGGAGTGGACTACTTTTAGTAAGTCCTTTGACAAGGCGAGTGTCTGTGTATCCCACTGTGTTCATGATTGTAGACATTAGAAGAGAGAAGGCATCAATGGAGGTTTCCTGTGTACTAGAAATCTTGCCAGCATTCATTGTGCCCAATATATGAGTGGAATCAGGCTTGCCTTATGGATGGGCAACACCTACTAGCTTCATTATTTCCTGTTTTCTCCTTCAATTCTGCCAACACTCCAGAATAGTATCATGGTTTTGTGTCCAAGATATGTACCACCTCCAATATCTGTGACATGGCCATGTACTAGATAGTTGAAGGGAATGGCTAGCATCTCAGAAATCTCAGATATCAGTTGACCAGGAAAGTCTCAGTGGAGAAACCCTGCTTTGGTCCTTTTGATTACCTATTGTTCTGTTGCCCTGAATGTCAGGAAGAACTTTGCCTCAAGCCACCACTTTGTGAAGCCTGAAGAAAACAGTTTTCAAATGCAAATGAATGGGCATCACGTGTGGATCCATGCTTAATTGCTTTGAAAAGGGATATGTCTGAATCAGTCTCTTGGCCCTGTGTGAGGCTGAGGCTTAGATTCTCAGCACCTGATGGATCTAAAGATACATCCCATGCATGCATCGAAAACCAAAATGGCAAAAAGATCAGATATTGTTGATTAACTCTCTTGCCTTCCTCTGGTAGGTTCCTGACATCCATCAAGTGAGAACAGGGATCCTTTGTGTCAAATGAGTTCTTCAAAACCCAGCAGAGGCTAGCCCATAGGTGCTTGTTTTTCTCATGACTCCAATTCACTTAAAGAATCTAAACCTCAAAGTCAGTAGGCCTCAAGTTGGAGAAGCTAAGCAGTATTAAAGGAAGGCCTATTTGATCACTCCTGGTTTACAGGAAGGGTGTCCATGCCACCCTGACTTTAGGCAAATGAGGTGCAGGAAGCTTATTTTGGACACTGACGTGGGCTGCTCCCCTCATGGAAACCTCCAGCCACAGGTAATGATGAGTGTATATATGGAAGAAGATTTGGGCAATGTGGGAGTGTTTGGGTTTTAATTGTGGACATTTGAATGGTGGTTTGAAGAGATGACTAGGTCCACGTGGGCTTGCACCCTGGTGAGATTCCCCTTAGAGACTGAGTTGTGGTACTGATCTCAGAGAAGTATTGCCATGAATTGTGTTGGGATTTTAGATGGCCATGCATGAGAGTTGCCGTTGGAAAAACATCTAGGCCCAAGTTGACATTCCAAAGATCACAGGGAATCTCAGCCAGGATATCACATGATTTTATTCTTAAAGACTTGGCAGCCATTTTTGAGAGTCAAAACACACATGGACCTCACATTGTAGACCTCAATGGGCCTGGCTTAATCTGACATTTTGGCCACTCTTTGGGAAGCCTTGCCTGTGAGAATTCTCCAGAGTTTTCATTGAAATGAACTTACTCACCATTTAATGGTTCCTGAATAAATTGAAACCCACAGTGCCTCCAACTTCTTCCTTGAAAATTGACTAGATAAATACCATAAAAATTTTTGAAATTCCCATGACTGGGTGGCACTGGAGAACATTTGGATGTCCTGTTGCTGATCATGAGTATGTAAGACAGTGCCTTGATTGACTTGGTTTTATGAAAATGGTGTAGAACAGAGATGCCAGTAAGTTGTATCCTGTTGAGTAGTTGTCCTAGAGCAGTGGTTGGCAGGTGTGTGATAAAACATCTGTGTTGGGCCATGTGGATCTGCCATTGGCTTGCAAATGGATTGTGACTGACATTTTGAAGCCAGTAGACTCTTATATGTAAAAGCATATTGTTATATGGAGAGGTTTCAGGGCAATGTTCAGAATCAGGTTGCTATGGTCAATGGGGCAAGCAATGTGGGATAGAAGCCTGGTTGGTGCATTCTCCTACAGAACCCGACCCACCACAATTGACAGAACTCACTTCAGCACTGTGTCCCTGTTGAACTCTTTGTATTTCATGAAGCAAATTCCAAACTCCCAGTGCAGCAGCAAGAAACACCACGAATAGTGGAGGATCACCAAATGGATTTACAGTCCACACGGGGAGACACTTAGACCCCAGTGGCTACAAGTTACATACAAATAGAAAATTCAGCACTGATGCTTCATGTTCATTGGAAAATAAGAAACAATGTCATTCATGTCACATAGATGAAGACCCAGCTTTGATGGTCTCACTCCAAATGAAGCTAATGCTCCTGACAACAGCATATATTTCATTGCCCAACCTTAGAGGCAGCTTCTCCAGATGTCAGGCTGGCAGAACTTCATGTTTGTGGAGTGTTTACCCTGTCCCTTACTTTTGGAAACTCCTCTACCACCTCCAAATTTGTGAACTCCTGAGCATTTTCCATTCCACATATGTATTCACAGATTTTCTAACTCCTCTCCTCTAATTGTGTCTTATGTGGGGCGAAGGTAATGTCAAGGCATTGATATGAATGAGAGTGGGAAGTTTTTTGTGTAGCACATATTTGCATATACATTGGATACATTTTCAAATTTTCCATTCGAAATACTGAATCCCTGACACTAACACATACCCTAATAGACTTTGACTTCTAATCCTAATATTATGGAGAAAAATAACCCAAACAGAATAGAAATACAAGAGGTTCACAGGAGGCATGGTGTATAGTTGGACTTGCCTTTCGTATGATAAATGGTAGGTGTTATAAATCTAGCGAATTTTAATTGAAATAGTCCTCCATGTGTTTTAAAAGTTAACAAATATGTGAATAACTGTCTCCTTTTCTCTGTAGCCTATTCATCACATGTATTTTTATATGCACATATCGAATTCTACCTGGTATAACTCGTACATTTTGTGAGGTGGCTGGCTTGGCAGATACAAATTGTGAGAAGAGATCACTCCTACTAAATGCTGTTGAAACCGAAAATTCAAGATACCGGTGAGCTTCTTAGTTGAACGACATAAATCCATGTTCATTAAAATGAATATTTTTGGATCTGTGGATGATATATATTTCATGGTGAATTTCGATTGGCATACATAATGCTACTTTTTAATGTCTCTGTGTGTATGTATATATATACATATATATATATATATATATTTTTTTTTTCACTCTGCAGATTTTTCAAAATATGAAGTATATTTTTCTTTTTATACACTCCCTAAATTCATTCATATTCATGTATGTGGATTTATAATCAACTTTTCAAAAGATTTTTCTCAGAAATATTAATCCACCTGAAATACTTATTTGTTTCCTAGTACTGAAAACTAACTTCAGGGGATCATATGATGGCTGCGAAGGGAGTGCATCACCCCCATATACCGCGTCACTGTGCGGGAGAATGACGAGTTAGAATGGCTAAAACCTATCTTGTTAGGAATTTCCAGCAAAATTGTGGTTCTCCAAAACCTAGTGTACATATTTCCATCTCACGAGGATCAGCTACGGGAACTCAAACGCGAGTGATTTGTCCTCACAGAAGGTCATGTGGCTTATTCAGGAAATCGCTCCGTGGCTAGAGTCTGTGGTGCGTGCTGGGAAACGACGAGATAGCAACGCAAAGATACAGCGGTGCAGATACTGTGGGCTCCTGCCAGGTATGCAATCACTGTGCTCAGTGCTGAATTCTGGGTTTGAGACGGGGAAGCATGCAGTCCAACTCGTTTCTCCGCACCAGTCAGACCACAGAGGAACCCAGCGGCCACCATCTTGGAGAGGTGACGTCACCATCCCTGTTTTCGACTGATCGCAGCTTATTCAGCTATACAACCGGTAATTTCAGGATGCCATTCACCTTTGTCTTGCAGACAAATTACTCAGGCTCAGTGCTAAAGAATCCGCAGAAACTGCATCTTGGAGCCTGCTTCTATTAGAACATACACCGAGCCCAGAGCGGCCGAATTCCGCCTCCCGGAACTGATCTGGCCCTGGGCTAAAGAACCCGCGGAAACTGCTTCTCGGTCCGGGTCTTGCTGAATACTGTGGAGGTAAATATCAACCGAGCCTTCATAGGGAGTGCAACAGGATTGAGACGGGGCTTGTGAGTGCCGGTCAGAACTCACCCATTGCTTTAGTCACCCAGCAAAGGGAACAAAATGCTGCCTTTTTCATGGGATACCAACATGGCAGAGATCTTTTGTCATCAGAAAGCAGCAGAGGAGATAACTTCATTGATACCAGCGGTGACAGAAACAGTTGGTCTCCTGGTAAAGAAAGTGAGTCACAAACACCCGGGTCTCTCTCACTTTGTCATCAAGCCAGAGGGGCAGAGCAGAGCCGCCGCCCATGCCCGGAACAGGCCCAGCGACACACCTGCATGGTAGTCACGTCACCCCAATTGGAATAGAGGCAGAGCAGAGCCGCCGCCCTTGCCCAGAACAGGCCCAGTGACCCGCAGGCGTGGTAGTCAAATCACCTGAATTGGAATAGTTGCAGAGCAGAGCCTTCTCCCGCACCTAGTACAATCCCAGTGGCCCACCGGCATGGTAGTCAGGTCACCCCAATATTAGTAGGGGCAGAGCAGAGCCTTCGCCCGCACCCAGAACAGGCCCAACAACCTGCCGGCATGGTAGTCACGACCCCCCAAATGGAGTAGTGGCAGAGCAGAGCCATCACCCGCACCCGCAAGGTAGGCACACCTGCACCTGACTGGCAGAAGAGACCCATCGCCCTGCCGGCGTGGCAGACACTTCACCCCATTTGGAATAGGAGCAGAGCAGATCCGTTGCCCGTGCCCGCAAGGTAGGCAGACCTGCGACAAACTGGCGGAACAGGCCCAGCAACACACCTGCATGGTAGTCACGTCACCCCAATTGGAGTAGGGACAGAGCAGAGCCGCCGCCAGCACCTACAAGGTAGGCAGACCTGCGACTGATTGGCAGAACACCCCAGGGGTCCACGGGCCTGGTAGACACGTGACACCAATTGGAGGAGGGGCAGAGCAGAGCCGCCTCCCGCGCCTGCATGGTAGGCAGACCTACAACCGATCAGGAAAACAAGCCCAGCGGCCCGTCAGCAAGGTAGTTAGATCACCCTAATTGGAGGAGCAGCACAGCCCCCCTGTGCCCATGGAAGGGAGACTTTGCAACTATACAAGAGCAATATAAATATATAGGAAGAAAATTTCAAAATCACAACAGTTTCACCAAGCAGAAAGAAAAGCGAGCAGTATGATAAGACAAGGAAAAAAGGACCACAAGCAATGCAGGTCAGCACAACTTTAGAAGAGGTAATAGCTGCAGTAGATGGAATGTCAGATAAAGAACTCAGGATATACATGCTTCAGATGATCTGGAGATTCAAGGAAGACATTTGACAGCAAAATCAGACAATGAAAAATCACTTCGACAATGAATTACATAAACAAATCCAAGAAGCAAAAGATCAGCTATACAGGGAGATAGAGGTTGTAAAAAATAACAATCAGAAATCCTAGAAATGCAGAAAGCAATAAACCAACTTAAAAACTCAATTGAGAATACTACCAGCAGAGTAGAACACTTAGAAGATAGAACATCAGACAATGAAGACAAAGTATTCCAACTTGAAAAGAACATAGACAGCTCAGCAAGACTGTTAAGAAACCATGAACAGAATATCCAAGAAATACGGGATAACATAAAGAGACCAAACTTAAGAGTCATTGGAATACAGGAAGGTATAGAGGTCCAAACCAAAGCAATGAGCAATGTATTCAATGAAATAATATGAGAAAACTTCCCAGACTTGAAGAATCAGACTGACTCCCAAGTCCTAGAAGCCTAGAGGAGGCCGAATGTGCAAAATCATAAGAGATCCACACCTAGACACATTATCATGAAGATGCCCAACGTACACAATAAGGAGAGAATTTTAAATGCTACAAGAGAAAAAAAAGCAGATTACATTTAGGGGTAAACCAATCAGGATAACAGCTGATCTTTCAACACAGACTCTGAAAGCTAGAAGATCCTGGATTAACATTTTTCAAACACTGAAAGAAAATGGATTCCAACCAAGAATTGTGTATCCAGCGAAATTAAGCTTCAGGATGGAAGATAAAATCATAACCTTCCATGTTAAAAAAAAGTTAAAATAAATTGTAGCTAGAAAACCATCTCTTCAAAACATCATCGGCAAAATATTACAGGAAGAGGAAATGGAAAATAACAATAAAAACCAACAGTGGGAGGTAGTACAGTAAAAGGGGGAAATAATCAATGTAGAAAACAATCCATGTTTAATAACATAAATAAACAAATAGGGCTGGAAGAACAACCATTATCTCAATAATAACTGTAAATGTTAATGGCTTAAACTCACCAATTAAGAGACACAGGCTAGTAGAATGGATCACAACACAAGACCCAATAATATGCTGCCTACAGGAGACGCATTTGATAGGAAAAGACATACATAGACTGAAGGTGAAAGGTTGGGAAAAATCATATCACTTATATGGACTTCGGAAACAAGCAGGAGTGTCCATACTCATATCAAATAAATAGATTTCAAGCCAAAGTTAATCAAAAGGGATAAAGAGGGACACTACATACTGCTCAAGAGAACCATACACCAACAAGACATAACCATTATAAATATATATATGCCCCAAACAATGGTGCAGCTATGTCCATCAAACAAACTTTTCTCAAGATCAAGAGTCTAATAGACCACCATACAATAATCATGGGAGACTTCAACACACCTCTCTCACCACTGGACAGGTCTTCCAAACAAAAGTTGAAATAGAAAACTATAGAACTCAATAACACAATTAATAACCTAGACTTAATTGACATATATCGAATATACTCCTCAACATCAAGCAGTTACATTTTTCCTCAGCAGCACATGGATTCTTCTCAAAAATAGATCATATATTATGTCACAGGGCAATTCTTAGACAATATAAAGAAGTAGAGATAATACCATGCATCTTATCTGATCATAATCTAATATAAACTAAAAATCAATGATAAACGAAGGAAGGAAAAATCATGCATCACTTGGAGAATGAACAATAGGTTACTGAATGATCAATGGGTTATAGAAGACATCAAGGAGGAAATTAAAAAATTCTTAGAGATAAATGAAAATACAGGCACAACATATCAGAATCTATGGGACACACTGAAATCCGTTCTAAGAGGAAAATTCATTGCTTGGATTTCATTCCTTAAAAAAAGAAAAACAAAACAAAACAAATAAATGATCTCATACTTCATCTCAGAATCCTAGAAAAAGAAGAGGAAAACAACAGCAAAATAAGTAGAAGGTAAGATTTAATTAAAATCAAAGCTTAAATTAATGAAATCGAAACAAAAGAAACAATTGAAAAAATTGAGAAAACTAAAAGTTGGTTCTTTGAAAAAATAAATAAAATCGACAGACCCTTAGCCATGCTAATGAAGAGAAGAAGAGAGAAAACTCAAATTACTAGCATACGGGATGAAAAGGGCAACATCACATGTTAAGGTCTATTAACAAGTCAGGATGGCACCTGGTATTTTGCCAGAGAAATGTTAGGGTCTGTAAACAAGTCTGGATGGCGCCTGGCCAAATGCCATAGAGAGTGGTTTGTGAAGTAACAAAAGCAAGCCATTAAGTGTGGAGATTCCTTATTGGTTGACTGCTGGATCTATTTTGTGCTAATTAGATAAGCTATACAAAATATATAAATATCGCTCAGATGCTACAATAAACGGCTTCCACTCCTGCTGTATCAATCTACACAAGTTATTTGTCACCCCCTGGCAATCACAGCAGATATTTCTGAAATACAGAAGATAATCAGAAATTAATTTGATTCGTTATACTCCAATATAATAGAAGATAGTGAAAGCATCGAAAAATTTCTTAAGTCATATGATCTGTCCAGATTGAGTCAGGAGGATATAGACAACCTAAACAGACCAGTATCAATTGAGGAAATAGAAGAAACCATCCAAAGATTACCAACTAAGAAAAGACCAGGACAGTATGGGTATACAGCAGAGTTTTACAAACCCTTTAAATATGAACTAATACCAATACTTTTCAAGCTATTTCAGGAAATTGAAAAAGAGGGAGATCTTCCAAATTCATTCTACCAGGCCAATATCACCCTGACTTCTACACCAGACATAAACACTTCAAACAAAGAAAACTACAGACCAATATCCCTAAGGAATCTAAATGCAAAAATCCCTAATTAAATTCTGGCGAATCAGATACAAAAACATATTAAAAAAATTGTGCACCATGATCAAGTAGGATTCATCCATGGAATGCAAGGCTTGTTCAATATACGAAAATCAATAAATGTTATTCACCACATCAATAGACTTAAAAATAAGAACCATATGATCATCTCGATAGATGCACAAAAAGCATTCGACAAAGTACAGCATCCCTTTATCTTCAAAACTCTAGAAAAACTAGGAATAACAGGATCATACCTCAATATTGTAAAAGCAATCTATGCTAATCCTCAAGCTAGCATCATTCTGAATCTAGAAAAATTGAAGGCATTCCCTCTAAAATCTGGAACAAGAATGGGATGCCCTCTCTCACTACTTCTGTTCAATACAGTTCTCGAAACACTGGCCAGAGCAATTAGACAGACGGAAAAAATTAAAGGCATAAAAATAGGAAAAGAACAACTTAAATTATTACTATTGCAGATGACATGATTCTATAACTAGCAGACCCAAAAGGGTCTACAAAGAAACTAATAGAGCTAATAAATGAATGCAGCAAAGTGGCAGGATATAAAATCAACACTCATAAATCAAAGGCATTCCTCTATATCAGGGACAAATCCTCTGAAATGGAAATGAGAACAACCACTCCATTCACAATATCCTAAAAAAAAAAGATGGGAATCAACCTAACAAAAGAGGGGAAAGTCTCATACAATGAAAACTACACATCCCTAAAGAGAGAAATATAAGAAGATCTTAGAAGATGTAAAAATATACCCTGTTCATGGAAAGGCAGAACTAACATCATCAAAATGGTGATATTACCAAAATTTCTCTATAGGTTTAATGCAATGCCAATCAAATCCCAAAGGCATTTCTTGTAGAAATAAAGAAAGCAATTATGAAATACATATGGAAAAATAAAAGTCCCAGAATAGCAAAAACAATGCTAGGCAGGAAGTGTGAATCAGGCGGTAGAGCGATACCAGACTTCAAACTATACTACAGAGCAATAGTAACAACAATAGCATGGTACTGGTACCAAAACAGGCTTGTGGACCAATGGTACTGAATAGAGGACACAGAAACCAATCGACAAAACTACAACTATCTTATATTTGATAAAGGGGCTAAAAGCATCCAATGGAGGAAGGATAGCATCTTCAACAAATGGTGTTGGGAAAACTGGAAATCCATATGTAACAAATTGAAACTGAATCCCTTTCTCTTGCCATGCACAAAAGTTAACTCAAAATGGATCAAGGAGCTTGATATCAAATCAGAGACACAGTGTCTGATAGAAGAAAAATTTGCTTACGATGTACATACTGTGGGGTCGGGCTCCAAATTCCACAATAGGACACCCATAGCACAAGAGTTAATAACTAGAATCAACAAATGGGACTTACTCAAACTAAAAAGTTTTTTCTCAGCAAAAGAAACAATAAGAGAGGTAAATAGGGAGCCTACATCCTGGGAAGAAATCTTTACTCCTCACACTTCAGATAGAGCCCTAATATCCAGAGTATACAAAAAACTCAAAAAATTAGACAATAAGATAACAAATAACCCAATCAACAAATGGGCTGAGGACCTCAACAGACACTTATCAGATGAGGACTTACAATCAATCAACAAGTACATGAAAAAATGCTCACCATCTCCAGCAGTCAGAGAAATGCAAATCGAAACCACCCTAAGATACCATCTCACTCCAGTAAGATTGGCAGCCATTATGAAGTCAAACAACAAGTTCTGGCAAGGATGTGGGGAAACAGGTACACTTCTACATTGCTGGTGGGACTGCAAATTGGTGCATCCAATTTGGAAAGCAGTATGAAAATTTCTTGGAAAGCTGGGAATGGAACCACCATTTGACCCAGCTATTCCCCTACTCAGTCTATTCACTAAAGACCTAAAAACAGCATGCTACAGGGACACTGCTACATCGATGTTCATAGCAGAACAATTCACAACAGCAAGACTGTGAAACCAACTTAGATAACCTTCAGTGAAAGAATGGATAAAATACTGTGGCATTTATACACAATGGAGTATTACTCTGCATTGAAAAATAAAAAAAATCATAGAATTTGGAGGGAAATGGATGGCATTAGAGCACATTATGCTAAGTGAAGCTAACCAATCCTTAAAAAACAAATGCCAAATGTCATCTTTGATATACGGAGAGTAACTAAGAACAGAGGAGAGACGAAGAGCATGACAAGATGATTAACATTAAAGCGGGATGAGAGTTGAAAAGGAAAGGGAGAGAGAAGGAAAATTGCATGGAATTGGAAGGAGACCCTCAGGGTTATACAAAATTACATACAAGAGAAAGTGAGGAGAAAGAGAAAAATAATACAAGGGGGACAAATTTATTACAGTAGAGGGGGTAGAGAGAGAAGAGGGGAGGGGCGGGGAGGGGAGGGGGGATAGTAGAGGATAGGAAAGGCAGCAGAATTCAATAGACACTAGTATGGCAATATGTGAATCAATAGATGTGTAACTGATGTGATTCTGTAATCTGTACATGGGGTAAAAATGGGAGTTTATAACACACTTGAATCAAAGTGTGAAATATGTTATAACAACAACTATGTAATGTTTTGAACAACCATAAATAAAAATGAAATAAAACTAACTACGGTGAATAATGCATGCAATCCTAATATTTCTACAGTAACTGACCCAGTTTAACATCAATGCAAGTAGATTCCTATGGGACATGATGTGTACTTTGACCTTCATTTTTATTCAACACTGGTACATTACTATTTCATCAGTTTATGCACATCACAGGATATATATTTCATCCACAATTTAGGAAAGTTATAGGCATTTGTTTCACTTTCAATCAATTCCAGCTTCAGAACACATGGATTCCTCCATATTTCTTGACTGGTCTTTTCATGAGACTTCTTTCCAAACACATTATTTTCGATTTCCATAAACACTTTTGAAACAAAACTCACACACACTTCATGATAAACAATAACCCTAAGATTACCATTATATATGTAACTGGTTGGAGTGAATGATTGTATGTCAATATATGATTTCCTATATATTTTAAGATATCAATTCAATCCATTATTTAAAGAGAAAAAAGTTATATTATTTATTCACACTATGGTCTATTCATGCATTATCTTTATATTCATTGACACAGGGTACACCACTTGGTACCCACAATACTAATTTATGTGTCCTCAAATATTGCTCCCAGATGTGGTGGAAGAAATACACATATCATATGATCTACATATATATTTGATCACAATAATTTTCTGGGCACAAAATGCAAAGGTCACACTTATGATTGTACCAAATCCTAAATTGAAAGTGAACATGGCTTACTAAAAACATCCATGTCCAGGTTGCCTAATGCTTTCAAATGTCATTCCTATTGGTGACTACATATTTGTTTCTTCCTAAGATTATGTATTCAATCTCAACCCTGTTGAAAATGTCTAATGCTATCACTCACTATATAATTGCCTCATTTCGTAATGTCTCTATTGATATTTTCCTTCCTACATATTTTCCCCAGTTAATCATTGTGACTGACTCTTCACATGTGCTGATATTTATATTCACTCTATAACCGAAACCCTAATGCTACAGAACTTTTTGTCCAATTTTTATACTCACTCTTTTTTTATAAACCTACCGACTATCTTCCTAATCCCACCGACTATCTCAATTTGAGTGGATGTTCTCTTCTAAAATCAAACATCCAAGGTATAAGGTCCTATGCCATTGATTATCAATTTATCTGAGACATCTGTGTAGAACGTAATTAAAAGCTAAGTATCCCAATCAAGGGCCTAATGCCCTTCTGGGCTTCAAATCTTACCAACATTTCTGTTTTCATACTTATATTTCACCTCTATAATCTTATAAATATCGCAGGTTCCCAATACTATTAATCATCCTGCATAAGGATTCGTAATCCAAATCAAACATGTTAATAACCCTAACCATACACTCTTCCCTCAACCTAACTTTACAGAAGAGCAGGGACAGAGTTGTCTTACAATACAGGAATGTAGGGGATCTGCCTCCTGCTGAGAACCTCAAAGGTCCATGCAGGTTTGATCCCTGGAGAAGATTAGGCAGCTATGAAGGACCTGAGAGAGCAAAAGTTATCTTCCATCTCAAACAACCTATCCAGGATGAAGGGTTTTGTCTGAATAAGCCTCTCTCTTCTTAATGTAGAGAAGATGGACCATACCAGGCATGTGTGGAGAGCTGTTCCTGGGTGCCTATGGTTGATATACCATTCTAACTTTTGAAAGTGTCACAGGAAGTAAGGGCTGCCTCCATCTCATAGGACTATTGGAAGCAACTGTTAGGACAAAGTGGTTGCCAAGGCAGTGACCTCATTAAATTCCTGAAGAGATTAATCTCACCTCACTTCCTTGGTGATGAAACTCTCTGAACTTGGGATCCGGGAAGCCAGGCACGCAGAGCCAGTCCCATTCCCAGTCCCAGTGGTCTCACTTGTTTGGATTTAACAAGGACAGAGTCAGTCTTTCTTAGTACCTACTGATGTGAGGATGGACAAATGTCAGGAAAGCTCTGAAGAGAGGCCTTTCCTGAGAAAGCAGGTAGTGGCTCACAGCTGGCTAGTGACAACTTCACAGATTGGGCCAATGAGACCATATCTGACACAGGACAGGCGATTTCATCAGAACATAGTATGGCCCACCAGTCAGAGGACACTCCTGATAGTCACAGACCTACTTGGGGGAAGGAGCTGCCTTTGTGTGTGTGGGTGTAGGTTTGAGGTTTTGTCTCATGTTCTGAGAATAGGTAGGAAAGGCGGTTTATTTGTTTTGGAGTGAACTGTTTCTGGTAAGTCGTTTGACAAGGCCAGTGTCTCTATGTCTGTGTATCCCACTGTGTCCGTGGTTTTAGACATTAGAAAAGAGAATGAATCATTGTATGTGTCCTGACTAGTAGAAAGCTTCCCAAGATTCATCTTGCCCAATTTATGAATGGACTGTGGCTTGACTTATGGGTGGGCAACTCCTACAATCTTGCTAAGTTCCTGTTTTCTTCCTGAATCCTGGCCAATTTCCAGAATAGGCTCATTTTTTTGTGTCCAAACTATGTACCACCTCCAAGCTCTGAGACTTGGCCATGTACTGGATAGCTGAAGGGAATGGGAGCATCTCAGAAATCTCAGATATGAGTGTGACCAGAAAATTCTAATGGAGAAACCCTGCTTTGGGCCTTTTGCTTACCAATTGTTCTGTTGCCCTGAATGTCCGGAACATCTTTGCCTCAGGCCACACCTTTGTAGAGCCAAAAGAACTAGTTTTCAAACAGAAATGAAAGGGCATCACCTCTGGCTCTTTGCTTAATTGCTTTGGAAAGGGATGTGTCTGAATCAGCTTTTTGGCCCTGTGTGAGGCTGCGGCTTAGATTTTTAGCACCTGATGGATCTAAAGAAAGATCCCATGTGTGCATCCAAAACCAAAATGGACAAAAGAGCATTCATTTTGGATGAAGTCTCTCACATTCCTCTGTAAGGTTCCTGACCTTCATCAAGTGAGAATAGTGATCATTTGGTTCAAATGTGTTCCTCAAAACCCTGCAGAGGATAGCCCATAAGTGCTTGATTTTTCTCATGACTCCAAATCACATAAAGACTCTAAGCCCCACAGTCAGTAGGCTTCAAATTGGAGAAGCAGTGCCATCTTAATGGCCAGCCAATTTGATCACTCCTGGTGCACTGAAAGGATGTCCAGGCCACCCTGATTTTAGGCAAATGAGGGGCAAGGGTGGTTATTTTGGACACTGTCTTGGGCCGCACCCGTCATGGAAACCTCCAGCCAGAGGTTATGATGAGTGTGTATTTAGAAAAGATGAGTGACATGTGGGAGTGTTTTGGATTTAATTGTAGATATTTGTGTGCCAGTTGGAAGACATAACTGGGTCTACCTGGGCTTGAACTTTGGTGTGATTCCCCTTAGAGACTGAGTTCAGAATCTGACCTCAGAAAAGTATTGCCATGTATTGTGTTGGGATTAAAGTGGCCATGTATGAGAGTCACTCTTGGAAACTGAGATCTAGCGCCAGAGTGGCTTTGCACAGAGAACTGGGAATCTCAGCCAAGGTATCACATGATTTCATTCGAAAGACTTGGCAGCCGTATTTGAGAGTCAAAACACACATGGACCTCACATTGTAGACCTCAATGGGCCTGGCTAAATGTGACCTTTTGTCCACTCTTTGAGAAGCCTTGCCTGTGAGGGTTCTCCAGAGCTTTCATTGAAATAATCTTCCTCTCCATTTAATGGTTCCTGAATAAATTGAAACCCACAGTGCCTCCAACTTCATCCTTGAAAAATTTCTAGATAAATACCGTGAATTTTTTGAAATTCCCACGACTAGGTTGCACTAGAGAACCTTTGGATGTCCTGCTGCTGATCATGGATGTACCTGACACTGCCTTGCTTGACTGGGTTTTATGAAAATGGTGTAGAACAGAGGTCCCAGTAAGTTGCAGCCTCCTGAGAAGTGGGCCTAGAGTTGTGGTGGGCAGGAGTGTGATAAAACTTCTGTGTTGGAGCAATTTGGATCTTCCATTGGCTTACAAATGGCTTGTGGCTTACATGGTGCAGCCAGCAGACCCTTATAAGTAAAGGCATCTTGTTATATGGAGAGGATTCAGGGCAATGTTCAGAATCAGGTTGCTATGGACAAGGATGCAATGGGGCAAGCTTTGAGGGATAGAAGATTGGTTGGTGCACTTTTCTGCTGTCCCTGACCCACCACACGTGACAGAACTCCCTCCAGCACTGTGTCCCAGTTGAACTCCTTCTATTTTATGAAGCAAATACCAAACTACCAGTGCAGCAGCAAAAACCCCACAAAAAGTGTAGGAGGGCCAAATGGCTTCACAGTTCAACGGGGAGACACTTAGACAACAGAGGCCACAGTTTACTTAAAAAGAAAAATATCAGCACTGCTGCCTCATGTTCATTGAAAAATCAGAAACAATGTCTTCCAGGTCTCATAGATGCAGACCCAGCTTTGATGGTCTCACTACAAAGAAAGCAAAATCTCCTGAAAACAACATATATTTCAAGTGCCCTATTTCAGAGGCAGTTTCTCAAAAAACTTTTAGGCCAGCAGAGCTCCATGTTTGTGGAGTGTTTACCCTATCCCTTGCTTTTGGAGACTCCTCTACAACCTCCAAGGTTGTGAACTCCTGAGCATTTTCCATTCCAGATATGTGTTCACTGATTTTCTAACTCTTCTCCTCTAATTGTGTCTTACTTGGGGTGAAGGTAATGTCAAGGCATTGTTCTGGATGAGAGTGGGAGGATATTTGTGCAGCATATATATGCATACAAATTGGATTCATTTTCCAATTTTCATTTTGAAATATTGAATCCCTGACACTAACCCATACCTACTAGACTCAGACAACTCATCCTAATATGATAGAGAAAAATAAGCCAAACCTATAGAAATACAAGCAGTTCATTGGAGGCATGTTGTATAGTTGGACTTGCGTTTTGCATTATATAAGGTAAAAGTTATAAATCTAGTCAATTTTTAATCGAAGAAGTTCTCCATGAGTTTTTAAACTTAAAAAATACGAGAATTCTTGTTTCCCTTTCTCTTTAGCCTATTCACACTTGTATATTTATATGCACATATAGAATCCTACCAGGTATCACACGTACATTTTTGAGGTGGCTGACTTGGCATATACAAACTGTGAGAAGAGTTCACTCCTCCTAAACGCTGTTGGAACTGAAAATTCAACCTATAGGGGAGCTTCCTAGTAGAAGAACATTATGCATAAATTCATGTTCAGTAAAATAAATATTTTTGCATCTGTGGATGATATATATTTACTGATGAATTTCGATTGGCATATATATTGCTACTATTAAATGTATGTGAGTGGTTTTTTTTTTGTGTGTGTATAATATATCTGTACACTCTGCAGATGTTTCAAAATATAAAATATATGTGTCTAATGTAAACCCTCTAAATTCATTCATGTTCATGTATGTGGATTTATAATCAACTTTTCACAAGATTATAATCAGAAATATTCATCCACCTGAAATACATAATTCTTTCCTAGTACTGAAAACTAACTTCAGTGAATGGGGCATACAAATCCTCATTATTCTACAGAAACTGACCCAGTCTAACATCAATGCAAGTAGACCCCTATGGGACATGATATGTAATTTGACGTTCATATGTATTCAACAATGGTACATTATTATTTCTTCAGTTTTTGCACATTTTAAGTTATACACTTCATCCACAAGTTCACAAATTTATAGGCATTTGTTTCAACTTTAATCACTTCTTGCTTCAGAACACAAGTATTGTCAGGGTTTCTTGACAGGTCTTTTCATGAGACTTCGTTCCAAACACATTATTTTAGATTTCCATAATCACTTTTGAAGCAAAACTCACACACTCTTCATGATAAACCAAAACACTAATATTTCCATGAGATATATAACTGGTTGGAATGAATGATTGTATATCAATATATGATTTCCTGTAATTTTTCAGATATCAATTCAATTCATTATTTAAAGTTCAAAAAAGTTATATTATTTAGTCACAGTATGTTCTATTCATGCTTTATCTCTATGTTCATAGACACAGGGTACACCTCTTTGTACCCCCAATTCTAATTTTAAATATTCAATATATTGCTCCCAGAAATGGTGAAAGAAATACTCATGTCACCTCATTATCACAGTAATATTCTGGACAAAAAATGGAAAAGTCACACTTATGATTGTACCAAAGCCTAAATAGAAAGTGAACATGGATTTCTAAAAACATCCATGTCCAGGTTGCCTAATGCTGTCAATTGTCAATTCTATTGGTGACTACATATTTGTTTTTTCCTAATTTATATATTCAAACTCAACCCTGTTGAAAATGTCTAATTCTATCACTCACTTTATACTTTGCCTCATTTCGTAATGTTTCTATTGATATCGGCTTTTCTACATATTTTCCCCAGTTCAACATACTGACTGACTCTTCATATGTGTTGACATTTACATTCACTCTATAACCGAAAGTCTATTGCTAAAGAACTTTTGGTCCAAATCCTATACTCACTCTTCTTCCTAAACCTACCGACTATCTTCCTAATCCTACTGAATATCCCTTTTTGACTGGATGTTCTCTTCTAAATTCAATCATCCAATTTACAAGGTCCTATGCCATTGTATATCGAATTATCTGAGACAACTTTGCAGAACATAATTCAAAGCTAAGTATCCCAATCAAGGGCAAAACTATTCTGGGCTTCAAATCATACCTTGATTTCTGTTTTCATACTTATATTTCACCTCTATATTCTTGTAAATATTGAATGTTTCCAATACCATTATTCATCGCACAGAATCATTCCTAACCCAAATGAAACCTGTTTTTAACCCCAAGTATACACTGTTCCCTCAATCAATTTACAGAAGAGCAGGGACAGAGTGGTTCTTACAATACAGGAAAGTTGGGGGCCTTCCACCTGATGAGAACCTCAAATGTCCATGCACAAATGATACCTGGAGAAGTTGTAGGCAGGTATGAAGCACCAGAGAGAGCAAAAGTCCTCTTCCATGGAAAAGAACCTGGTCCGGATGAAGGGATGTGTCTGAATCTGCCTCTCTCTTCTTATTTTAGAGATGATGGACCAAACCAGGCATGAGTGAAGAGCTGTTCCCGGGTGCCAATGGTTGATTTACATTCTACCTTATGAAAGTGTCACAGGAAGTAGGGGCAACCTCCATCTTATGTTACCCTTGGAAGCAACTGTTTGGACAAAGTGGGTGCCAAGGCAGGGACCTCATTCAGTTCCAAAGAATGTGACATACCTCATGTCCTTGGTGATGGAACTCTCTGAACTTGGTATCCAAGAAGCCAGGCACCCAGAGGCAGTCCAAGTCCCAGTCCCAGTGGGCTCACTTGTTTGTATTTACCAAGGACAGTCAGTTTTCTTGGTACCTAATGATGTGAGGATGGCCAAATGCCAGGAGAGCTGTGAACATGGATCTTTCCTGAGAAAACAGGTAGTGTCTAACCACTTTTTCCTGACATCTTCACAGAGTTGGTCAATGAAACAAGATCTGAGAGAAGACAATCCATTTTGGGGGAACATAGTATGGCCCACCAGTCAGAGGACACTCCGGATAGTCACAGACCTACTTGTGGGAAGGAGGTGCCTTTGGGGGAGTGGGTGTGGGTTTGTTGTTTTGTCTCATGTTCTGAGAATAGATAGGAAAGGCGGTTTGTTTGGTTTGGAATGGGCAGTTTCTAGTAAGTCATTTGACACGGCGAGTGTTTCTGTTTCTGTGTATTCCACTGTGTCCATTGTTGTAGACATTAGAAAAGAGAATGCATTAATGGATGTGTCCTGTCTAGTATAAATCTTCCCATAATTCATCCTGCCAATATATAAATGGACTGCAGCTTGTCTTATAGATGTGCAACATCTGCTATCTTTCTAAGTTTTTGTTTTCTTCCCGAATTCTGGCCACTCTCCAGAATAGGCTCATGGATTTGTGTCCAATATGGAACCACCTCCAAGCTCTGTGACATGGCCACGTACTGGATAGCTGAAGAGAATGGCGAGCATCTCAGAAAACTCAGATATCAGTGTGACCAGGAAAGTCTCAGTGCAGAAAACCTGCTTTGGGCCTTTTGCTTACTTATTGTTGTGTTGCACTGAATGTCAGGAAGGTCTTTGCCTCAGGCCGCCCCTTTGTGAAGCCTGAAGAAAACAGTTTTCAAATGGAAATGAATGGGGCTCTCCTGTGGCTCTTTCCTTAATTGCTTTGGAAAGGGATGTGTCTTTATCAGACTCTTGGACCTGTGTGTGGCTGTGATTCAGATTCTCAGCACCTGATGGATCTTAAGAATGATCCCATGTGAGCTTCCAAACACAAAATGGCAAAAAATATCATTCATTGTGAATGAAGTCTCTTGCTTTCCTCTGTTAGGTTCCTGCACTCCATCAAATGAGAATAGGGATTCTTTGGGTCAAATGAGTTCTTCAAAGCCCTGCAGAGGTGCTTGTGTTTTCGCATGACTCGAAATCACCTAAAGAATCGATACCTAAATTCAGTAGGCCTCAAATTGGAGAAACACAGAAGTATTAACGGCAGGCTTATTTGTTCACTCCTCATTCACAGAAACGGTTTCCAGGCTACCCTGACTTTAGGCAAATGAGGGGCAAACGAGCTGATTTTGGACACTGTCTTGGGCTGCGCCCCTAATGGAAACCTCCAGCCAGAGGTTAAGATGATTGACTATATGGAATAAGATGAGGGCCATGTGGGAGTGTTTGGTTTTAATTTTGGTCATTTGTGTGGCATTGGAAAAAATGACTGGGTGTACGTGGGCTTGAAATCTCGTGTCATTCCCCTTAGAGACTGGGTTTTGGAACTGAACTCAGAGAAGCATTGCCATGAATTTTGTTGGGATTTTAAGAGGCCACGCATGAAAGTCACTCTTGGAAACTGAGACCTAGGCCCCGGGTGCATTTCCACAGAGGCCTGGGAATTTCAGCAAGGATATCACATGATTTTATTCTTAAAGAAATGGCAGCCATAGTTGAGAGTCAAAACACACATGGACCTCACATTGTAGACCTCAATGGTCCTGGCCTAATGTGACCTTTTGTCCACTCTTTGGGAAGCCTTGCCTGTGAGAGTTCTCCAGAGAATTCATTGAAATGAGCTTCCTCACCATTTAATGTTTGCTGAATGAATGGAAACCCCCATTGCCTCCAACTTCATGCTTGAAAAATGGTTAGATAAATACCATGAAATTTTTGAAATTCCTGTGACCAGGTGGCACTGGAGAAACATTGGATGTCCTGTTGCTGATTATGAGTATACCAGACAGTGCCTTGATTTACTGAGTTTCATGAAAATGGTGTACAACAGAGATGCAGGTAAGTTGGAGCCTGCTGAGTAGTGGGTCTAGAGCAGTGGTGGGGAGGTGTTTGATAAAACATCCGTGGTAGGGCCATGTGGATCTACCATTGGATTCCAAATGGTTTGTAACTGACATGGTGCAGCCAGCAGACCCTTATATGTAAAGGCATCTTCTTATATGGAGAGTTTTCAGAGGAAAATTAAGAATCAGGTTGATATGGACAAGGGGGCAATGGGGCAAGCTGTGAGAGATAGGAGCCTAGTTGGTGCATTCTCTTGCAGACCCTGACCCACCACACGTGACAGAACTCCCTCCAGCACTGTGTCCCAGGTTAGCTCCTAGTATTTCGTGAAACAAATACCAAACTCACAGTGCAGCAGCAAAAACACCACAAAAAGTGGAGGAGGACCAAATGGCTTCACAGTCCACACGGGGAGACACTTAGTCCCCAGTGGCCTCAGTTTACCTACAAAGAGAGGATTCAGCACTGCTTCATCTTGTTCATTGGAAAATAAGAAACCTTGTCCTCCAGGTCACATAGATGCAGACCCAGCTTTGATGGTCTCACTACAGAGGAAGCCAAATCTCCTGAAAAAAACATATATTTCAAGTGCGGAAGCTCAGACGCAGTTTCTCAAAAAGTTTTTAGGCCAGGAGAGCTCCATGTTTGTGGAGTGTTTACCCTGTTCCTTAGTTTTGGAAACTCCTCTACCACCTCCAAGGTTGTGAACTCCTGAGCATTTTCCATTCCAGATATGTATTCACTGATTTTGTAACTCTTCTCCTCTAATTGTGTCTTACTTGGGGTGAAGGTAATGTCAAGGCATTCTTCTGGATGAGAGCGGGAGGATATTTGTGCAGCATATATTTACATACACATTGGATTCATTTTCCAATTTTCCATTCGAAGTACTGAATCCCTGACACTAACCCATACCGAGTAGACTCAGACTATTCATCCTATTATAATGGGAAAAATTAACCCAACACAATAGAAATACAAGTACTTCAGAGGAGACATGTTGTATAGTTGGACTTGACATTTGCATTATATAAGGTAGGTGTTATAAATCTAGTCAAATTTTAATGGAAATATTCTCCATGTGTTTTTAAATTTAACAAATATGTGAATTCTTGTTTCCCTTTTCTGTAGCCTATTCACACATGTATATTTATATGCATATATAGAATCCTACCAGGTATCACACGTACATTTTTGTGAGGTGGCTGTCTTGGCAGATACAAATTGTGAGAAGAGTTCACTCCTCCTAAAACTGTTTTAAATAAAAATTCAACCTATAGGAGAGCGTCCTAGTAGAACAACATTATAAATAAACTCATGTTCAGTAAAATAAATATTTTTGCATCTGTGGATGATATATATTTACTGATGAATTTCTATTGGCATTTATATTGGTACTTTTTAATGTCTGTGAGTGTTGTGTGTGTGTGTGTGTGTGTGTGTGTGTGTGTATAGATATAGATATAGATATAGATAGATATAGATATACTCTCCAAATTTTTGAAAATATGGAATATTTTTGTCTTATTTTGCACTTCCTAAATTTTTCATATTCATGAATGTGTATTTATAATCATCTTTTCTCAAGATTATTCTCAGAAACATTCATATACCCTACTAGACTCTGACTACTAATACTAATATAATGGAGAAAAATATCCCAAACAGAATAGAAATACAAGCATTTCAGAAGGAACATGGTGTATAGTTGGACTTGCCTTTTGCATGATATAAGGTAGGAGTTATAAATCTATTCAATTTGCTGAAATACTTTTCCATGTGTTATTTTTTTTGACACAAAACAAAATTTAATCTTCGAAAACTAAATAAAATTGACACATCCTTAACCAAGCTAATGAAGAAAAAAAACCTCAAATTACTAAAATTAAGGATCGTAAAAGAACTTTTACAGAGTACACAACTAAAATACAGAGAATAATTGAAAACTAATTTGAAAATTTATACTCTAATAAATTAAAATACAATGATGACATCAATAAAATTTTAGAGATATACCCAAACTGAATTAGTAGGACATGAACAATTTAAACAAATCAATTTCAAGCAATGAAATAGAAGTTGCTGTCAACAGCCTACCAATCAAGCAAAGCCCAGGAACAGACAGATTCTCAGTCAAGTTCTACAAGACCTTCAAAGAAGCATTCATCACAATACTCCTCAAATTATTCCATAAAATAGAAAAGCATGGAACTCCTCCAAACTCATTTCATGAGGCTAGTATCACTCACATACCAAAATCATACAAAGACACATCAAGGAAAGAAAACTTCAGAGCAATATTCCTGACAAACATATATACAAAAATTCTCAATAAAATTCTTTTTTTTTAAGCCAAAGTTAATCAAAAGGGATAAAGAGGGACACTACACACTATTCCATGTGTTTTTAAAGTTACGAAATATATGAATTCCTGTCTCCCTTTCTCTGTAGCCTATTAAGCACATGTATTTTTATATGCACAAATAGAATCCTACCTGGTTTCACACGTACATTCTTGTGAGGTGACTGACTTGGCAGATACTATTTGTGAGAAGAGATCACTCCTCCTAAATGCTGTTGGTACAGAAAATTCAACCCATGGGTGAGATTCCTAGATGAACAACATTCTACATACATCCATGTTCAGTAAAATGAATATTTTGGGATATGCGGATGAGTTATTTTTCATGATGAATTTCGATTGACATATATATTGTGACATTATAATGTGTGTGTGTTTGTGTGTCTATATATATATATATATATATATATATATATATATATATAGTCTCCAGATTTTCCAAAATATGAAATATATGTCTTCTTATACACCGCCTGAATTCATTCATATTCATATATGTGGATTTATAATTAACTTTTAAGAAGTTTATTCTCAGAAATATACATCCACTGACATACATATTTGTTTCCTAGTACTGAAAACTAACTTCAGGGAAGGGTTCTTACAAATCCTAATATTTCTAGAGTAACTGACCAAGTTTAACATCAATGCAAATACATTCCTATTTGATATGATGTGTTTGTTAAAGTTCATTTTTATTCAAACTTGGTACGTTATTATTTATTCAGTTTATGGACATCATAAAATATATCCCTTCATTCACAAGTTCACAAATTTATAAATATTTGGTTCACTTTCAATCACTTCCTCCTTCGGAACACATATATTCCTTCATGTTTCTTGACGGGTCTTTTCACTGGACTTCTTTCTAAACACGTTATTTTCGATTGAATAATCATTTTTGAAGCAAAACTCACACACTATTCATGATAAACGGTAACCCTAATAATACCATTAGATATATAACTGGTTGGAATTAATGTACGTATATCAATATATGACTTCCTCTATATTTTCAGATATTAAAACAATCCATTATTTAAATTTGGAACCAGTCATATAATTTTTTCACAGTATGGTCTATTAATGCATCATCTCTATATTCATCAACACAGGGTAAACCTATTAGTATCCCCAGTACTAATTCATATGTTTTCAAAATATTGCTCCCAGAAAAGGTGGAAGAAATACTCATGTCACCTGATCTACATATACATATTATCACAGTAATATTCTGGACACAAAATGCAAAGGTCACCATTATGATTGCAATAAAGCCTCAATGGAATGTGAACATGGATTACTAAAAACATCCATGCCCAGTTTGCCTAATGCTCTCAAATGTCAATCCAATTGGTGACTACATTTTTGTTTCTTTTTAAGATTATGTATTCAACCTCAACCCTGTTGAAAATGTCTAATCCTATCACTCACGTTATACTTTGCCTGATTTCCTAATGTCTCTATTGATGTCTGCTTTCCTACATATTTTTTCCCAGTTCATCATTGTGCCCGACTTTTCACATATGGTGCCATTAATATTCACTCTCTAACCGAAACCTATTGCTAAAGAACTTTTGGTCCAAATCCTAGACTCACTCTTCCTCCTAAACCTACTGACTATCTTTCTAATCCT
The DNA here is from genome assembly GCF_048772815.1 of Callospermophilus lateralis. NCBI lineage: Eukaryota > Metazoa > Chordata > Mammalia > Rodentia > Sciuridae > Callospermophilus > Callospermophilus lateralis. Next base: position 822,955 of record NW_027513666.1, on the reverse strand, counting down.
ACACACTATCCCTTTTTCACTGGATGTTCTCTTCTACATTCAATCATCTGAGGTACAGGGTCTTATGCCATTGTATATCGATTTAACTGAGACCTCGGTGCAAAACATTACTCAAGCTAAGGATCCCAATCAAGGGCCCAAATCCTTCTGGGCTTAAAATATTACCTAGATTTCTGTTTTCATACTTATATTTTACCTCTATATTCTTTTAAATATCGCTGGTTCCCAATACCATTATTCATCCAGCAGAATGATTCCTAAGCCAAATGGAACATGCTATTAACCCTAACCATACAATGTTCCCTCAATCTCACTTTACAGAAGAGGAGGGATAAAGTTGATATTACAATACAGGAAGTTAGGAGATCTTCCACCTGCTGAGTACCTCAAAATCCATGCAGAAATAATCCCTGGAGAAGATGTTGGCAGCTATGAAAGACCTGAGAGAACAAAAGTCATATTCCATGGCAAACAACATGGTCAGGATGAAAGGATGTGTCTGAGTCATCCTCTCTATTTTTAATGCAGGGAAGATGGACCAAAGCAGGCCTGTGTGGAGAGCTGTTCCCAGGTGACTATGGTTTCTATACCATTCTAACATGTGAATGTATCACAGGAAGTAGGGCAGCCTCCATGTCAGGAGACACTAGGACGCAACTGTTAGGACAAAGTGGTGGCCAAGACAGGGACCTCATTTATTTCCTGAAGGTAGTGACCTCACCTCATTTCCTTGGTGATGGAACTCTCTGAATTTTGTGATCCAGGAAGCCAGGCACCCAGAGCCAGTCCCAGTCCCAGTTGCAGTGGGCTCACTTGTTTGGATTCACTAAGGACAGAGTCAGTCTTTCTTGGTACCTACTGATGTAAGCGTTGCCAAATACCAAGAAAGCTCTGAAGAGGGGTCTTTCCTGAGAGGACAGGAATTGGCTCACCAGTGCCTCCTGACAACTTCACAGAGTTGACCAAGGAGACCAGATGTGAGACAGAAAGGCCATTTCTGGGGAACATCATATGGCCTACCAGTCAGAGGACACTCCAGATAGTGACAGACCTACTTGTGGGAAAAAGTTGCATTTGTGCGTGTTGGTTTGTGTTTGTGGGTTTTTTCTCATGTTCTGAGAATAGGTAAAAAAGGAGGTTTGTTTGGTTTGGAGTGGACTGTTTCCAGTAAGTCATTTGACAAGGAGACTGTTTCTATGTCTGTGTATCCCACTGTATTTTTCTTTGTAGATATTAGAAAAAAAATAGCTCTTGGTTGTGTCCTGTCTAGTAGAAAGCTTCCCAGCATGCATCCTTTCCAATTAATGAATGGACTGAGGCTTGCCTTATCCATGGGCAACACCGGCTTTCTACCTAATTTTCCATTTTTTTATGAATTCTGGCCACTCTCAAGATTAGTATCATGTATTTTTGTACAAGATATGTACCACCTCCAAGCTCTGTGACATGGCCATGTACTGGATAGCTGAAGGGAATGGCGAGCATCTCAGAAAACTCATATATCAGAGTAACAAGGAAAGTCTCCGTGGAGAAACCCTGCTTGGGGCCTTTTGATTACCTATTGTTCTGTTGCTCTGAATGTCAGAAAGGTCTTTGCCTCAGGCCACCCCTTTGTGAAGCCTGAAGAAAACAGTTTTAAAATGGAAATGAATGGGCATCACCTGTGGCTCTTTGCTTCATAGCTTTGGAAATGGATGTGTCTGAATGAGCCTCTTGGCCCTGTGTGAGCCTGTGGTTTAGATTTTCAGCACCTGATGAATCTAAAGAAAGATCCCATGTGGGCATCCAAAACCTAAATGGAAAAAAGATCAGTGATTGTGGATGATGCCTCTCGCCTTCCTCTGTAAGATTCCTGACCTCCATCAAGTGAGAATAGGGATCATTTGTGTCAAATAAGTTCTTCAAAGGGCTGCAGAGGGGAGACAATAGGTGCTTGGGTTTTCTTATAACTCCAATTCACACTAAAAATCTATACCCCACAGTCAGTATGCCTCAAATTTGAGAAGTGGAGTAGTATTAACGGCAGGCCTATTTGATCACTTCTGTTTCACACTAACGTTGTCCAGGCCACCCTGACTTTAGGCAAATGAGGGGCAAGGGAGTTTATTTTTGACACTGTCTTGGGCTGTGCCCCTCATGGAAACCTCCAGCTAGAGGTTATGATTAGTGTCTATATAAAAGATGAAGAGGGCCGTGTGAGAGTGTTTTGGTTTTAATTGTCATCATTTGTGTAGCAATTGGAAGAGATGCCTGGGTCCACCTGGGCTTGAACTCTGTTGTGATTCCCCTTAGAGACTGAGTTGTGTAACTGACCTCAGAGAAGTATTGCCATGAATTGTGTTGGGATTTCAGGAGGCCACACATGAGATTCACCATTGGAATCTGAGATCTTGGCCCAGGGTGACTTTACACAGAGCACTGGGAATCTAAGCCAGGATATCACAAGATTTTATTCTGAAAGATTCCATCCATAGTTGAGAGTCAAAACACACATGCAACTCACATTGTAGACCTCAATGGGCCTGGCTTAATGAGACCTTTTGCCCACTCTTTGGGAAGCCTTGCCTGTGAGAGTTCACCAGAGCTTTCATTGAAATGAGATTCCTAACCATTTATTGGTTCCTGTATAAATTGAATCCCACAGTGCCTCCAACTTCATTATTGAAAAATATCTAGATATATACCATGAATTTTTTGAAATTACCATGACCAGGTGGCACTGGAGCACATTTGGATGTCCTGTTGCTAATCATGATTGTACCAGACAGTGTCTTAATTGACTGTGTTTCATGAAAATGCTGTAGAACATAGATGCCAGTAAGTTGGAGCCTGCAGACTAGTGGGCATAAAGCAGTGGAGTGTAGGTGTGTGAAAAAACATCAGTTGTGGGTCCACGTGGATCTGGCATTGGCTTAGAAATGACTTGTCACTGACATGGTACATCCAGCAGACCCTTCTATGTAAAGGCATCTTGTTATATGGAGAGGATTCCTGCCAATGATCAGAATAAGCGGGCTATTGTCGAGTTGAAAAGCTATGTGGGATTTAAGCCTCATTGGTGCATTTTACTGCAGACCCTCACCCACCACATATGAGAGTACATCCTCCAGCACTGTGTCCCAGTGGAACTCCTTGTATTTCGTGAAGCCAATACCAAACTCACAGTGCAGCAGTAAGAAACACCACGAAAGTGGAGCATGAACAAATGGCTTTACAGACAACACGGTTAGATACTTAGACCCCAGTGGCCAAAGTTTACCTACAAATAGAGAATTCAGCACTGCTGCCTCATGTCCACTAGAAAATAAGGAACCATGTCATCCAGGTCACATAGATGGAGACCCAGCATTGATGGTCTCACTACAAAGGAAGCAAAAGCTCCTGACAAAAACATATTTCAACTGCCCAACCTCAGAGGCAGTTTCTCAAAAAGTCATTAGGCCAGCAGAGCTCCATGTTTGTGAAGTGTTTACCCTCTCCCTTTTTGTAAACTGTTCTACCTCCTACAAGTTTGTGAAGTTCTGAGCATTTTCCTTTCCACATATGTATTCACAGATTTTCTAACTCTTCTCCACTAATTGTGTCTTATTTGGGGCGAAGGTAATGTCAAAGCATTGTTCTGGCTGAGAGTGGGATGATTTTTTTGTAGCACATATTTGCATACATATTAGATTCATTTTCCTATTTTCCATTTGAAATACTGAATCCCTGACACTAACCCATACCCTACTAGACTCTGACTACTAAACCTAATATGATGGAGAAAAAGAAACCTAACAGAATAGAAATACAGGCCTTTCATAGGAGGCATGGTGTATACTTGGACTTGCCTTCTGCTTTATCAATGGTATGTGTTATAAATCTAGTCAACTTTTCATTGTAATACTTCTCCATGAGTTTTTAAAGTTAACACATATGTAAATTTCTGTCTCCCTTTCTCTGTAGCCTATTCATCAAATCTATTTTTTTATGCATTTTTAGAATTCTACCTGGTATCACATGTACATTCTTGTGAGATCGCTTATTTTCGAAGATACAAATTGTGAGAAGAGATCGCTCCCTCTAAATACAGATGGAACTGGAATTTCCAACTATGGGTGAATTTCCTAGATGAACAATATTATGTATAAATAAATGTTCAGTAAAATGAATATTTTTGGATACGTGGATGATATATATTTCATGATGAATTTCGAATGGCATATATATTGCTACATTTTAATGTCTGTGTATGTGTGTATCTATCTATTTATCTGTCTATCTATATAGATATAGATATCTACTCTTAAGATTTTCAAAATATGAAATATATGTGTCTTATTATACACTCCCTAAATAAACTCATGTGTGTATGTAGATTTATAATCAACTTTTCACAAAATTATTCTTAGAAATATTCATTCACCTTAAATACATATTTTTTCCTAGTACTGAAAAGTAAATTAAGTGAATGGTGTATACAATTCATAATATTTCTACAGTGACTGAACCAGTTTCACATCAATGTAAGTAGACACCTATGGGAACATGATGGGTATTTTGAAGTTCATTTTTATTCAGACACTGGTACATTACTATTTCTGCAGTTTATGGACATTATAGGATATATCCTTTCATCCACAATTTCACAAATTTATAGGCATTTGGTTCACTTTCAATCACTTCCTACTTCAGAACACATGTATTCCTCCATGTTTCTTGACTGTTCTTTTCATGAGATTCTTTACAAACACAGTATTATTGATTTCCATAATCACTTTTGAAGCCAAACTCACACACTCTTCATGATAAACCATAACGCTAATATTACCATTAGATGTATAACTGGTTGGAATGAATGTATGTATATCAATATAAGATTTCCTATATATTTTCAGATATCAATTCAATCCATTATTTAACGTTTGAACCAGTTATATTATTTATTCACAGTATGGTCTATTAAGGCATCATCTCTATATTCGTAGACCGATGGTATACCTATTTGTATCCCCAATACTAATTTTTAAGTCTTTAAAATATTGCTTTCAGAAATGGTGGAAGAAATACTGTAGTAACCTGATATACATATACATTTCATCACAGTAATATTCCTGAAACAAAATGCAAGGCTCACACTTATGATTGTATCAAAGCCTATATTGAAAGTGAGAATGTATTACTAACAACATCCTTGCCCTGATTAACTAATGATCTCAAATATCATTCCTATTGGTGACTACATATTTGTTTCTTCCTAAGATTATATATTGAAACTGAACCCTGTTAAAAATGTCTTATCCTATCACTCACTTTGTACTTTGCCTTATTTCCTAATGTCTCTATTGATATCTGATTTCCTACACATTTTCCCCAGTTTATCACTGTGACTGACTGTTCACAAATGCTGACATTTACACTCACTCTCTAATCAAAACTCTATATCTAAAGAACATTTGGTCCAACTCCTCGACTCACTCAAATGGATTCTTCAAAGCCCTGCAGAGGGTAGCCCTTAGTTGCTTGAGTTTTCTCATGACCCCAATTCACATAAAGAATCTATACCCCACAGAGAATAGGCCTCAAATTGGAGAAGTAGAGCAGTATTATTGGCAGGCCTATTTGATCACTCCTGCTTCACAGGAAGAGTTTCCATGCCACCCTGACTTTAGGCAAATGAGGGGCATGTGAGCTTATATTGGACACTGTCTTAAGCTGCGCCCTTCATGGAAACCTCCAGCCAGAGGTTATGATGAGTCTCTAAATTGAAGAAGATGAGGGCCATGTGGGAGTGTTTTGGTTTAATTGTGGTCATTTGTGTGGTGGTTGGAAGTGATGACTGGGTCCACCTGTGCTTGAACTCTGGAGTGATTCCCCTTAGAGACTGAGTTCTGGAACAGATCTCAGAGAAGTATTGACATGAATTGTGTTGGGATTTTAGGAGGCCACGCATGAGAGTTGCCCTTGGAGACTGAGATCTAGGCCCAGGATAGCTTTCAAAGAGCACTGGGAATCTCAGCCAGGATATCACATGACTTTATTCAGAAAGACTTGGAAGCCATAGTTGAGAGTCAAAACAAACATGGCCCTCAATTGTAGACCTCAATGGGCCTGGCTTAATGTGACCTTTTGGCCACTCTTTGGGAAGCCTTGCCTCTGAGAGTTCTCCTGAGCTTTAATTGAAATGAGCTTCCTCACCATTCCATGGTTCCCGAATGAATTGAATGCCACAGTGCCTCCAAATTTATCTTTGAAAATTGGCTAGATAAATACCATGAAATTTTTTAAATTCTTATGAACAGGTGGCACTGGAGAACCTTTGGATGTCTACTGCTGATCACGAGTGTACCAGACATTGCATTGATTGACTGGGTTTCATGAAAACGGTGAGAACAGAGATGCCAGAATGTTGAGGCCTGCTGACTAGTTGGCCTAGAGCAGTGGTGGGCAGGTGTATGATAAAACATCTGTCGTGGGGCCATGTGGATCTGCCATTGGCTTCCAAATGCCTTGTGACTGACATGGTGCAGCCAGCAGAACCATACAAGTTAAGGGACCTTATTATATGGAGAGGTTTCAAGGCAATATTCAGAATCAGGTTGATATGGACATGGGTGCAAGCTTTTGGGGATAGAAGCCTGGTTGGTGCATTCTACTGCAGACCCTCACCCACTACACGTGAGAGTACTCTCTATAGCACTGTGTCCCAGTTTTTCTTTTTGTATTTTGTGAAGCCAATACCAAACTCCCGGTGCAGCAGTAAGAAACACCACGAAAAGTGAAGTATGACCAAATGGCTTCACAGACCACATGGTTAGACACTTAGACCCCAGTGGCCTCAGTTTACCTACAAAGAGAGAATTCAGAACTGCTGCCTCATGTTCTATTGCAAATAAGGAACCATGTCATCCAGGTCACATAGATGCTGACGCAGCTTTGATGGTCTCACTACAAAGGAAGCGAAAGCTCCTGACAACAACAAATATTTCAAGGGCCCAAACTCAGAGGCAGTTTCTCAGAAATTAATTAGGCCACCAGAGCTCCATGTTTGTGAAGTGTTTACCCTTTACCTTACTTTTGGAAATTCCTCTACCACCTCCAAGGTTGTGAACTCCTGAGCATTTTCTTTTCCAGATATATATTCACAGATTTTCAAACTCTTCTCCACTAATTGTGTATTACTTGTGGTGAAGGAAATATCAAGGCATTTTTTTGGATGACAGTAGGAAGATTTTTGTCTAACAAATATTCGCATACACATTAGATTCATTTTCCTATTTTCCATTTGAAATACTGAATCCCTGACACTAACCCATACCCTACTAGACTCTGACTACTAATCCTAATATGATGGAGAAAAAGAAACCTAACAGAATAGAAATACAGGCCATTCATAGGTGGCATGGTGTATACTAGGACTTGCCTTCTGCTTTATCAAGTGTATGTGTTATAAATCTAGTCAACTTTTCATTGTAGTACTTCTCCATGAGTTTTAAAGTTAACACATATGTAAATTTCTGTCTCCTTTTCTCTGTAGCCTATTCATCTCATGTATTTTATTATGCATATTTAGAATCCTACCTGGTATCACACATACTTTCTTGTGAGCTCACTGTTTTTGGATGATACAAATTGTGAAAAGAGATCACTCCCCCTAAATACTGATGGAACTGAAAATTCAACAAATTGGTGAATTTCCTAGATGAACAACATTATACATAAATCCATGCTCAGTAAAAAGAATATTTTTGGATATGAGGATGATATATATTTCATGATGAATTTTGATTGGCATATATATTGCTACATTTTAATGTCTGTGTTTTTATCTTTATAAATATATATATATATATATATATATATATATATATATATATATATATATATATATATATTTATATATATATATATACTCTCCAGATTTTTCACAATATTAAATATATGTGTCTTATTATTCACTCCCTAAATACATTCATATTCATGTATGTGGATTTGTAATCAAATTTGCACAAGATTATTCTCAGAAAAATTCATCCACATAAAATACATATTTATTTTCCAGTACTGAAAACAAACTTCGGTGAATTGTGCTTACAAATCCTAATATTTGCATGGTAACTGACCCAGTTTAACATTAATGCAAGTATAATCCTATGGGACATGATGTGTATTTTGAAGTTCATTTTTATTCAACAGTGGTACATTAGTATTTCTTCAGTTGATGGATATCATAGGATATAACTTTTCATCCACAAGTTCACAAATCTGTAGGCATTTGGTTCACTTTCAATTACTTCCTGCTTCAGAACATATGTATTCCTCCATGTTTCTTTACTGTTCTTTTCATGAGATTCTTTCCAAACACATTATTTTCGATTTCCATAATCATTTTTGAAGGAAAGAGGCGCCTTACTTACCCCCAGAAAGGTTCGTTGAGGTCTCCTTGTCCTGCGCTGCGTGATTCCCGGCCAATGCACCAAATGTAAGTTTCCGGCGAATGTTGGAGGAAGAGACCATCAAGAAACTGCGGCTCATGCAACAGTAAAAGGCGTTTATTGAGGATCCAATCCAGCATGCTGGGGCTACGTGCTCACTCAAGATGGGAGAGCATCCCAGAGGCCCGAGCAGGGGTTGAGCAGTGCTTAAGTACACTTTTTGGGCAGGGCGGGACATTACATATATTACAGTCTCCTTTAAGAAATCATCATACACCACGGGAAAATCAAACAACAATTCCTAAACATGATTAGTTCATTTATTGGTGGGAACATGTAAGGCGGGAGTGATAGGTCAGTTCTAAAGCGGGGTACACATTCAAAATGATTGGTTTAGGCCCTGTAATGCCTCTGTGCCAGGCCTCACAGGGTCCTAGGTTATTAAAAAACCAGGCGGTCAGGGGGAATATTTACTGGGTAGTCCGGGAATTGTCCTACAAGCTACAGGAATTTCAGGTTTTGCGTGTAGCATAGGAACTTAACAATACCTGGTCCTTTACATTTTAACTCAAGCCTTGCTGCTTATAAACTTTACAACACCCGGTCTTTTACACTTTAACTTTTACACTTTAATTTCAATTTCTTTTACCCTTACAGATCACTCCTGGTGCACAGGAAGGGTGTCCAAGCCACCCTGATTTTAGGCAAATGAGGGCCAAGGGAGCTTATTTTGGACACTGTCTTGGGCTGTGCCCCTCATGGAAACCTCCAGCCAGATGTTATGATGAGTGCCTTTATGGAAGAAGAGGAGGGCAATGTGGGATTGTTTTGGTATTAATTGTGGTCATTTGTGTGACGGTTGGAAGAGATGACAGGGTCCACCTGGGCTTGAAGTCTGGTGTGAATCCCCTTAGAGACTGAGTTCTGGAACTGACCTCAGAGAAGTATTGCATGAATTGTGTTGAAATTTTAGGAGGCCACGCATGAGAGTCGCTCTTATAAACTGAGATCAAGGCCCAGGGTGGCTTTTCACAGAGCACTGGGAATATCAGCCAAGACATCCCATGATTTTATTCTTAAAGACTTGGTAGCCATAGTTGAGAGTCAAAACACACATGGAACTCACAACGTATACCTCAATGGGCCTGACTATATTTGACCTTTTGGCCACTCTTTGGGAAGCCTTGCCTATGAGAGTTCTCCAGAGTTTCATTGAAATGAGCTTCCTCAACATTTAGTGGTTCTTGAAACCCACAGTGCCTCCAACTTCATCCTTGAAAAATGGCTAGATAAATACCATGAAATTTTTGAAAATCCCATGACCAGGTGGAACTGGAGAATCTTTGGGTGTCCTGTTGCTGATCATGAGTATACTAGAGGGTGCCTTGATTGACTGGGTTTCATGAAAATAATGTAGAAAAAAGATGCCAGTAAGTTGGAGCCTGCTGAGTAGTGGGCCTAGAGCAGCGGTGGGCAGGTGTGCAGGTGTGTGATAAAACATCTGTGGTAGGTCCATGTGGTTTGGCCATTGGCTACCAAATGGCTTGTGAAGGACATGGTGCAGCCAGCAGACCCTTATTTGTAAAGGCATTTTGATATATGGAGAGGTTTCAGGGCAATTTTCAGAATCAGGTTGACATGGTCAATGGTGCAAGCTATGTGGGAAAGAAGCCTGGTTGGTGCATTTCTCCTGCAGACCGTGACCCACCACAGTGACAGAACTCTCTCCAGCACTGGGTCCCAGTTGAAATTGTTGTATTTCGTGAAGCAAATACCAAAGTCCCAGTGTAGCAGCAAGAACCACAACAGAAAGTGGAAGAGGACCAAATGGCTTCACAGTCCACACGGGGTGACACTTAGCCCCCAGTGGCCACAGTTTACCTACAAAGAGAGAATTCAGCACTGCTGCCTCAGGTTCATTGGAAAATAAGAAACCATGTCCTCCAGGTCACATAGATGCAGACCCAGCTTTGATGGGCTCACTATAAAGGAAGCTAAAGCTCCTGACAACAACATATATTTCAAGTGCCCAACCTCAGAGGCAGTTTCTCAAGAAGTATTTAGGCCAGCAGAGCTCCATGTTTGTGGAGTGTTTACCATGTCCCTTACTTATGGAAACTGCTCTATCACCTCCAAGGTTGGGAACTCCTGAGCGTATTCCATTCCAGATATGTATTCACGTATTTTCTAACTCTTCTCCTCTAATTGTGTCTTACTTGTGGCAAAGGTAATATCAAGGCATTGTTGTGGATGAAAGTGGGAAGATTTTTGTGTAGCACATATTTGCATACACATTGGATTCATTTTCCAATTTTCCATTCAAAATACTGAATCCCTGACACGAAACTATACCCTACTAGACTCTGACTACTATTCCTAATATGATGGAGAAAAATAACTCAAACAGAATAGAAAAACAAGCAGTTCAGAAGAGGCATGGTGTATAGTTGGACTTGCCGTTTGCATTATGTAGGTTAGGTGTTATAAATCTAGTTAATTTTTAATTGAAATAGTTCTCCATGTGTTTTTAAAGTTAATGAATATGTGAATTCCTGTATCCCTTTCTCTGTAGCCTTTTCAGCACATGTATTTTTATATGCACATATAGAATCCTACCTGGTATCACATATACATTCTTGTGAGGTGGCTGACTTGGCAGATACAAATTATGAGAAGAGATCACTCCTGCTAAATGCTGTTGGATCTTAAAATTCAACCTATGGGTGACCTTCCTAGTTGAACAACATTATTCATAAATCCATGTTCATTAAAATTAATATTTCGGGATCTATGGATGATATATATTTCACCATGAATTTCGATTGGCATATATATTGCCACTTTATAATGTCTGTGTGTGTTTTGTATATATATATATATATATATATATATATATATATATATATATATATATATATATATATACTCTCCAGATTTTTCACAATATGAAATATATGTGTCTTATTATTCACTCCCTAAATACATTCATATTCATGTATGTGGATTTGTAATCAACTTTGCACAAGATTATTCTCAGAAATATTCATCCACCTGAAATACTTATTTGTTTCCTAGTACTGAAAACAAACTTCAGTGAAAGGTGCATGCAAATCCTAATATTTCTACAGTAACTTACCAAGTTTAACATCAATGCAAGTAGATTCCTATGGGACATGATGTGTATTTTGACGTTCATTTTTATTTAAAACTGGTACAGTACTATTTCTTCAGTTTATGCACATCCATGGATAAATTTTTCACCCAAAATTTCAAAATTAAAGACATTTGTTTCACTTTCAATCACTTCCTGCTTCCAAACACATGTAGTCCTCCAGGTTTTTCGACTGGTCGTTTCATGAGACTTCTTAACAAACACATTATTTTTGATTTCCATAATCACTTTTCAAGAAAAACTCACACACCCTCTTCATGATAAACCGTAACCCTAATATTACCATTAGACTAATAATTGGTTGTAATGAATGTATGTATACCAATATCAATATAAGATTTCCTGTATATTTTGAGATATCAATTTATTCTAATTCCAATTTCTAAAGTTGGATCCAGTTATATTATTTATTCACAGTACGATCTATTCATGCATCATCTCTATATTCATTGACACAGGGTACACCTATTTGTATACCCAATACTAATTTATGGCTTTTAAAAATATTGCTTCCCATAATGGTGGAAGAAATACTCATGTCACCTGATCTACATATACATTTTATCACAGTAATATTCTGGACAAAAATGCAAAGGTCACACTTATGATTGTACCAAACCCTAAATTGAAAGTGAGTATATATTACTAAAAACATCCTTGTCCAGGATGCCTAATTCTCCCAAGTGTCAATATTGTTGGGGACTATATATTTGTTTCTTCCTATGATTATATATTCAACCTCAACCCTGTTGAAAATGTCTAATCCTATCACGCATTTTATAATTTGTCTGATTTCCTAATGTCTCTATTGAGACCTGCTTTCCTACATATTTTCCCCAGTTCATCATTGTGACTGACTCTTCACATGTGCTGACATTTACATTCACTCTCTAAACGAAACCCTATTGCTAAAAAACTATTGGTCCAACTCGAAGACTCACTCTTCTTCCTAAACCTACTATCTTCCAAATCCTACCGACTATCCATTTTTGACTGGATGTTCTCTTCGACATTCAGGCATCTGAGGTGCAAGGTTTTATTCCATTGTGTATAGATTTATCTGAGACTAAAATGCAGAATGTAATTCAAAGCTAAATATCCCAAAGAAGGGCCCAATGCCCTTTCTGGCTTCAAATCGTAACTAGATTTATGTTTTCATACTTATATTTCAAATATATATTCTTATAAATTTTGCAGGTTCCCAATACCATTATTCATCCAGCAGAATGATTCCTAACACAAGTCAAATATGTTATTGACCCTAACCATACACTGTTCCCTCATTCTAAATTTACAGAGAGGAGGGACAGAGTTGGTCTTACAATACAGGAAAGTAGGGGATCATCCACCTGCTGAGAACCTCAAAGTTCCATGCAGAAATGTTGACTGAAGAAGATGTAGGCAGCTATGAAGGACCTGAGAGAACAAAAGTCATGTTCAATGGCAAACAACCGGTTCAGGATGAAGGGTTCTGTCTGAATCAGCCTCTCACATCTTAATTTAGAGAAGATGGACCAAACCAGGCCTGTGTGGGTAGCTGTTTCTGGGTGCCTATGGTTGTATACCATTCTAAATTGTGAAAGTGTCACAGGAAGTAGGGGCAGCCTCCTTCTCATGTGACACTTGGAAGCCACTGGTAGGACAAAGTGGTTGCCAAGGCAGTTACCTCATTCAGTTCCTAAAGGAAGTGACCTCACCTCACTTCCTTGGTGATGGAAATCTCTGAACTTGGGATTCATGAAGCCAGGCACCCAGAGCCAGTCCCAGTGGTCTCACTTGTTTGGATTTACCAAGGACAGTGTCAGTCTTTCTTGGTACCTACTAATGTGAGGATGGCCAAATGCCAGGAAAGTTCTAAAGAGGGGTCATTCCTGAGAAAGCAGGTAGTTGCTCACCTCTGGGTCCTGACACCTGCACAAAGTTGGCCAAGGAGACCAGATCTGAGACAGATCAGGCCATTCCATGTGAATATAGTATGGCTCACCAGTCAGAGGACACTCCGGATTGTCACAGAACTTCTTGGGGGAAGGAGGTGCCTTTGTGGGTGTGGGGGTGGTTTTCTGGTTTTGTCTCATGTTCAGAGAATAGGTAGGCAAGGCGCTTTTTTTGGTGTGGAATGAACTGTTTCTAGTAAGTCATTTGACAAGGCGAGTGTTTCTATATCTGTCTATCACACTGTGTCCGTGGTTGCAGATATTAGAAAAGAAAATGCATCAATGGATGTGTCCTGTCTAGTAGAAAGCTTCCCAGCATTCATCCTGTCCAATTTATGAATGGATTTCAGATTGCCTTTTCGATGGGTAACACCTGCAATCTTCCTAAGTTTCAGTTTTCTTCTGGACTTCTGCCCCTCTCCAGAATAGGCTCATGGTTTTATGTCTAAGGTATGTACCACTTCCAAGCTCTGTGCCATGACCATGTACTGGATAGCTCAAAGGAATGGCGAGCATCTCTGAAAAATCAGATATTAGTGTGACCATTAAATCTCAGTGGAGAAACCCTGCTTTGGGCCTTTTGCTTACCTATTGTTCTGTTGCCCTGAATGTCAGGAAGTTCTTTGCCTCAGGCCACCCCTTTGTGAAGCCTGAAGAAAAGAGTTTTCAAATGGAAATGAATGGGCAACACCTGTGGCTCTTTGCTTAATTGCTTTGGAAAGGGATGTGTCTGAATCAGCCTCTTGGCCCTGTGTTAGGCTGTAGCTTAGATTCTCAGCACCTGATGGATCTAAAGAAAGATCCCATGGGTGCATTAAAAACCAAAATGGCCAAAAGAGCAGTCATTGTTTATGAAGACTCTCGCCTTCCTCTCTAAGGTTCCTGACATCCATCAAGTGAGAATAGGGATCCTTTGTTTCAAAAGAGTTCTTCAAAGCCCTGCAGAGGCTATCCCATAGGTGCTTGGGTTTTCTCATGACCCCAATTTACATGAAGAATCTAAACCCTACAGTCAGTAGGCCTCAAATTGGAGAAGCCAAGCTGTATTAACGGCAGGCCGACTTGATCACTCCTGTTTCACAGTCAGGATTTCCAGGCCACACTGACTTTAGGCAAATGAGGGGCAAGGGAGGTTATTTTGGACACTGTCCTGTCCTGCGCCCCTCATGGAAACCTCCATCCAGAGGTTATGATGAGTGTCTATATGGAAGAAGAAAAGGGTTATGTGGGAGCGTTTTGTTTGGAATTGTGGTAATTTGTGTGGCACTTAGAAGAAAAGACTGGGTCCACCTGGGCTTGAACTCTGTTGTGATTCCTCTTAGAGAATGAATTCTGGAACTGACCTCAGAGAAGTATTTTCATGAATTGTGTTTGGTTTTTACTAGGCCATGCATGAGAGTCGCCCTTGGAACCTGAGATCTAGGTGCAGGGTGGCTTTCCCCAGAGCACTGGGAATCTCAGCCAGGATATCACATGATTTTATTCTGAAAGACTTTGCAGCCACAGTTGAGAGTCAAAACACACATGGACCTCACATTGTAAACCTCAATGGGCCTGGCTTCATGTGACCTCTTGGCCACACTTTGGGAAGTCTTGCCTGTGAGTGTTCTCTAGAGCTTTCATTGAAATGAGCTTCCTCAACATTTAATGGTTCCTGAATAAATTGAAACCCAAAGAGCCTCCAACTCCATCCTCGACAAATGGCTTGATAAATACCATGAAATTTTTGAAATTCCCATGACCATGTGGCACTGGAGAACTTTTGGATATCCTGATGCTGACCATCAGTGTACCAGACAGTGCCTTGACTGACTTTGTTTCATGAAAATTGTGTAGAACAGTGATGCCAGTAAGTTGGAGCCTGCTCATTAGTGGGCCAAGAGCAGTGGTGTGAAGGTGTGTGATAAAACATGTGTGGTGGTGCCATGTTGATCTGCCATTGGCTTGCAAATGCCTTGTGACTGACAGGGTAAAGCAAGCAGACCCTTATATGTAAAGGCATCTTGTTATATGGATAGGTTTATGGGCAATGTTCAGAATCAGGTTGGCTACCTGGTAGCACACGTACATTCTTGTGAGGTGGCTGACTTGGCAGATACAAATTGAGAGAAAAGATCACTCCTACTAAACCCCATTGAAACTGAATATTCAACATATGGGTGAGCTTTCTAGTTGGACAACATTATACATAAATCCATGTTCAGTAAAATGAATATTTTTAGATCTGTGGATAATATATATTATATGATGAATTTTGATTGACATATATATTGCTACTTTTTTGTCTGTGTGTGTTTTGTGTGTGTGTATATATATACACTCTCCAGATATTTCAAAAAATGAAATATATGTGTCTCATATACACTCCCTAAATTCATTCATGTTCATGTATCTGTATTTATAATCAACTATTCACAAGATTATTCTCAGAAATATTCATGCACCTGAAATTTGCCTAATGCTCTCAAATATCAATCCTATTGGTGTCTACATATTTGTTTTTTCCTAAGATTATATATTCAAACTCAATCCTTTTCAAAATATCTAGTCCTGTCACTCACTTTGTAATTTCCCTGATTTCATAATGTCTCTATTGATATCTGCTTTCCTACATATTTTCCCCAGTTCATCATTGTGACTGACTCTTCAACTGTGCTCACATTTACATTCACTCTCTAACTGAAACCGTATTGCTAAAGAACTTTTGTTCTAAATTCTATACTCACTCTTCTTCCAAAACCTACTGACTATCTTCCTAATCCTACCAACTATACCTTTTTCACTGGATGTTCTCTTCTACATTCAATCATCCAAGTAAATGTCGGGCAAGCTTCGGAGAAGGAGACGACCAACAGAGTACTCATGATACAGCAAATGGTTTATTGGGTTTCCAGCATGCTGGGGCTCAGAGCTCACTTTAATAGAGCAGATAGCCCTGAGAATAGCTTAAGTAGAGTTTGTATACTTTCCCTGGAGAAGGCAGGGAGGGAAGTTTATTGATGGGTCACGACGAGTGGGCAGTTTGCATGCAACTGGGTGAGGGAGTACATTCTGTAGTTTGGCAGTTGGGGACAGCACATTTTGGGAACAAGTTTTGCAAGCATTTCTCAAGATTTCAACAGTTTTTTTTAAGCATAGGGAAATACAGGAAGTGACAAGTACTTATTTTATTAACCTTTCATTCCTCACTTCTTTTTCTGGCTACTTTTAATCATAAAAATTATCATTGGGGGGTTTCACATTCTATGTCTCCTAGTGGGGTATTACCATAAGTTTAACTCGTCCAATTTGAGCCTGGAGAAAAGGAATTACACGGTTGAGAAAACAGGGTTTTATAGTTATCAATAATATGAGGATTATTATTGGACCGGCCAGGGTTGATAAAAACGTAGTTAACCAGGGGCACTGTGTGAACCAAGACTCAAACAACCCTTTTTGGGTCTCTCTCTCTCTTGTTGATGCTCTTTAATGTGTCTTTTTAATTTACTCATAGATTTTATTACAACTCCAGTATGTTCGGCATAAAAACAACATTCTTCCCTCAATGCAGCACAAAGGCCCCCTTCTTTAATGAAGAGGAGGTCCAAACCTCAACTGTTCTGTAAAACAACTTCAGAGAGAGAGGTTAAAGTTTCATGCAAATCTCTGATGGTGGTTTCTAATATCTTAGTTTTGGTCTATTGCTGCTTCTAATTGGGTCATTTATTGTGTCACATGGACAAGGGCAGTGGTTCCTGGGCCCACCCGTGCAGCAAATCCTATTCCTAATATGATGGCTAAAGTGAGGGATATATGCTCCCAGTGGAACCTGGTTGTATGTCCCCCTATTTGATCTTCAAATGAACCTGCTTCATAATAGAGCACTCTGGGAAACATCTGCACCATTACACGATTAATCACATCTGTTGACCGTTTCATGAAAACATAAACAAGGTTTAAGTATATAGAATTATTCTTTTGTAAGGACGGACAAGGCAAGGCACCTAAGATAGCACTAAAGACAGGAAAACAGTCCTATTTGGTTGCAACCGGATTCAGAGGGCATTGCTTCTGTTGTAATCAATTAATCCCCTGAAACTCAAGTTTAGGTAGTTTCAGAATTTTGTACCCAACATGTAAGGGAAGGTGCTCAGAAGCTCACAGTCTGCAGAAGTTCAAAAACGCAGTATTTGTTCCTGTTTTTCCCCTGTTCTGGGCAAGTTAACTTTTAAAGGACACCTGGGAGGGGGAGAGCTTTTTCTTCCCTTTCTTATTTTACCCCTGCCAGCTGTTACCATGGAGACCAGTTGGTAACTTCTTTATCTTAGAAATGTAGCCATCTCTGTGAATCCCCAGCTCAAGGACAGAGGCCTTGTTCACATATTTTGTGAAAAACTAGTAAAAGGGTGTCTACCTGAGAAGTGCTGATTTTTTTAGCCACTGGCCAAGTAGAACAGGGCAACAGGAAAAGAGGAAGTTTATCTACATTGAACTCTTTTATAGGGACTCTTTTGCTGAAAGTCCTAAAGTCAGCCATGGTGAAGACTTCTGGAGAAGGTCAGTTAAGACTTTTCTGTGGGCCTAGTGCAGAGGGGGAAGACGGGGAAGGTGGGCTGAGATCAGCTCCGTGGATCTGAGAATGAGGAAGGAGAGATGTAAAAGAATAATGGGAAACGGGTTTGAGATTTTCCTAGCAACAAAAACTTGAGCAGTAGAACAGGTAGAGCAGAGAGGATGATGGGAGTGAGTATCTCAAAACGCATATGAGGGACGTTTAATTATTAGTAAACTGTTTTCAGTGATGACAAACCAACTTTAAAGGCCATTTTTATTACATCTTAGATAGGGGACTGAGGGGTCTCCTCAGCTGGTTTGAGCTTTGGTTTAGCTGGTAAGAAGACCTGGCGGGACCCGGTGCGGGCACTGACAGGACAAGAGAGGAGTGAGTGGGTGGAGGGGTACTTTAGTAACTGCTGCCTCAGCAAGGAGGCAATGGTCTGAGAACCGGCAGAGGTTTGGGTTTTTGATCTAGTAATTGGAGGGGAGCAATCAGGTTGCTGAGGTGGGAGTGACAGCAGAGTGTCTGGAGCAGAAGGCTGAGGGTGAGGATCTATTGGAGAAGCATAGTTCAGGATGTGAGTGAAGGAGGGAAAAGGTCACGCAGAATTTGAGGATCTAGAGACCCCTCTGGGGGCCATCGGTTTTTCTTATCTAATTGGTAATATGGCCAATGATGTGTACTGAATTTGATGAGGAGTTTGGGTTCCATCAGGCATCCCCTGTTTGCTCACATCCCCATGACTTACAGAAGAAGTCGGCTTTCCCCCCACACAGCCGTGACTGTGGCTTTGAGAGTCTGCCTGGCAAACATAGTAATCTAGGCTAGCCAACCTGCATCTGGCTTGCATGTCCCTTCATCCATAATGTTTGTTTCCATTATCTATGGTACAGAAGTAATTTAATGGAATTTTAGTGGTATCCTCTTCATCAGGGATATCCCAATAGGTAAGACCTATAGCCAGCTGACAAATGTCTGGGAGGAGTGATGGCCACCAGGTCCCTCAGGGGGCTGTATGCAAGATAGATTATACTTCTTTTCCAGTAGGATTTGTGATCAGCCATCACTGCTGAATGGGCTGATGTGGCTTAGGACTACTTGTGGCCAAGGAGAGAGTCCACAGACTTATCCACATGGCGAATACGCAATTTGAAGGTTTTACCAGTCTTTTCCAGTTTCCAGCCAGAGTCTGGACAGGGCGCAGGCTTGAGATGAGAGGCATGGATCCAGAAATTGATTCCGTCTACCTTTACCACTGGAGGTGTTATAAGTAGCACCGGCTATGGTCCATTCCAGCGGGGTTTCAAGCATGATACCTGATGTCGTCTTACGTAGATGAAGTCTCTTACTTGATATCGATGTGGAGTCCCTTTGTCCCCAGTTTGATAGGCAGTGGCCAGCTGTTTACACAGGTATCACTGAGTTCTTTTTAGAGCTTTAAGTCTGTCAAGCAAGGGGGTGTGGATGGAATGGTTAGGTCTTTGAGTCGGGCTTAGGTCCCTTACTGCAGGAGGGCAACAAAAGAGAATTTCACAGGAGCTAAGGTTACTCAAAGAAACAGAGGGAGTATTTCTTGCATGAAACATTGCATAAGGCAGGAGCATAGTCTAATCTTTTATGCTGTTCTCTAAGTTTAATTTTCTTAAGGTCTCTTTAATGGTTCAATTTATTCTATCTGCCTGTCCTGAACTCGGGTATCTATAAGCACAATATAACTTCCAATTAATTCCCTGGTTCCTGGCTAACCCCTGACTTACCTGGGCCATGAACACCGGTCCATTATCAGACCCTATTACCGGCTTAGCTTCCTCCAATGGTAAAGAGGCTGAGTCAGAAGCAGGGGAATCCATTTGAGGGTGTTGTGGGTTAGGGGACAAGGGCAGGGGATTAGTAAGGGAAGAAGAGTCCAGTAGAGTCAAATCTGTGACTCGGGGAGAACAGGGGGTGGAGGAGGAGGAGGTTGAGAGGGTTTGAGAGATCATGGGGGAAGGAGTAGGAGCAGAGGCAGGGGCAAGGAAAGGCTTCACCCATGGAGGAGGAGATTTGCAGATGTTCTGCCAAGTTAAGATATATGACTGTTGATCCAGATGGCTATGTGTCCCCGGCTGAGATAATATCTCTGAATTTTTAAATTAGTGCGAAGTAGAAAGATTCTTCTAGGGGCCATCCGAATTCAAAGGTGGGCCATTCTGAGGCACAGAGATTCTGCCAGGTCCAGCATTTTACTAAAACAAGAAAGATTCTGAGCTCTTAAGCGGAGTTTGTTCCAGTGATCAAGGGTCAGGGACAGAGGCATTGAACTGCTCTGTCCCATAATGAAAGGTACACAAACAGCAAAAGCAAGGACACATGACACAGATAAGACAAGACCATAAACACAGGCAATGGACGTCAAACACTGAAACCAGGAATGAGTAGCCGGCAAAACCCGATGGGATGACAATACCGAATCTGAAACAAAATATCACTGAGTTGAGGAGACTATTGTTCCTTAATTTCCCGAGTTTTCTGCGGCGTCCCCCAGGGAGGTGCCCTGTGTCTCCGTGACACGTCTCTCAGCCACCTTCGGAGGGAGCTCAGGCTCTTCATCGCCAGAGATTTTGCCAAGCCCTAACAGGAAACCTGAAACCAGAAAGAGGCGCCTTACTTGCTCCGAGAGGAGCCCATTGGGGTCTCTCGTCTGCCACTGCCAGAACTCGGTGGAACCTCAATATGTAAAGGTCGGGCGAGTGTCGAAGGAAGAGACCACCAAGAGTCTGTCTCATGCAACAGCAATGGGTTTATTTGGGGTTCAGCATGCTGTGGCTCAGAACTCACTTAAATAGAGCAGAGAGCCCTGAGAACACCTTAAGCACAGCTTATATACTTTCCTTTGAGAGGGAAGAGAGGGAAGTTTACTAATGGGTGAGGGCATGTGGGCGGTTTGCATGACACTGAGTGAGGGAGTACATTCTGCAGTTTGGCAGTTGGGAACAGAACATTCTGGAAACAAGATTAGCAAACATTTCTCAAGATTTCAACAGTGTTTTGTTAAGCATACAGAAAAACAGGAAGTGACAAGTACCTATTTTATTAACCTTTCACTAAAGACTATCCCTTTTAGACTAGATGTTCCTTCTACATTAATTCATCCAAGTTACAAGGTCCTATGGCATTGTACATCGATTTAATTGAGACACCTCTGCATAACGTAATTCAAAGCTGCATATCCAAATCAAGAGCCCAATGCCCTTCTGGACTTCAAATCATACTTAGATTTCTGTTTTCATACATATATTTCACCTATATATTCTTATACACATTGCAAGTTCCCAATACCATTATTCATCCAGCAGAATGATTTCTAACCCAAACCGAACATGTTATTAACCATAACCATACACTGTTTCCTCAATCTAACTTTACAGAAGAGCAGGGAAAGAGTTGATCTTACAATACTGAAATGTAGGGAATCTTCCACCTGCTGAGAACCTCAAAGGTCCATGCAGAAATGATCCCTGGAGAAGAGGTAGGCAGCTATGAAGGACCTGAGAGACCAAAAGTCATCTTCCATGGCAAACAACCTGGTCAGGATAAAAGGTTGTGTATGAATCAGCTTCTCTTCTTAACGTAGAGAAGTTGGACCAAACTAGGCCTGTGTGGAGATCTATTCCTGGGTGCCTATTGTTGATATACCATTCTAACTTGTGAAAGTGTCACAGAAAGTAGGGGCAGCCTCCGTATCATGGGACCCTTGAAAGCAACAGTTAGGACAAAGTGGTTGCCAAGACAGTGACCTCATTCAATTTCTGAAGGAAGGGACCTCACTTAACTTCCTTGGTGATGGAACTCTCTGAATTTGGGATCCAGGAAGCCAGGCACCCAGAGCCAGTCCCTGTCCCAGTCCCAGTGGTCTCACTTGTTTGGATTCAGCAAGGACAGAGTCAGTCTTTGTTGGTACCTACAGATGTGAGGAAGGCCAAATGAGAGGAAATCTCTGAAGCGGGGCTTTTCCTGAGAAAGCAGGTAGTGGCTCACCGCTGGCTACTGAGAACTTCACAGAGTTGGCAAAGGAGACCAGATCTGAGACAGGACAGGCCAATTTGGGGGAACATATTATGGCCCACAAGTCAGAGGACACTCTGGATAGTCACAGACCTACTTGGGGGAAGGAGGTGCCTTTGTGGGTGTGGTTGTGGGTTTGTGGTTTTGTCTCATTTTCCTAGAATAGGTATTAAAGTCGGTTTGTTTGGATTGAAGTTTAGTGTTTCTAGTAAGTCTTTTGACATGGCGAGTGTTTCTATGTCTCAGTATTTCACTGTGTCCGTGGTTGTATGCATTAGAAAAGAGAATGCATCAATGGATGTGTCCTGTCTAGTAGAAAGCTTCTCAGCATTCAAATTGCCCCATTTATGAATGGACTGTAGCTTGCCCTATTGATGCGCAACACCTGCTATATTCCTAAGTTCCTGTTTTCTTTCTGAATTCTGGCCACTCTACAGAATAGGACCATGGTTTTTTGTTCACGATATGTACCACCTTCAAGCTCTGTGACTGGCCATGTACTGGATAGCTGAAAGAAATGGCAAGCATCTCAGAAAACTCAAGTATCAGTGTGACCAGGAAATTCTCAGTGGAGCAACCCTGCTTTGGACCATTTGCTTACCTATTGTTCTGTTTTCCTGAATTTCAGGAAGGTATTTGACTCAGGCCACCCTTTTGTGAAGCCTGAAGAAAACAGTTTTCAAATGGAAATTATTGGGCATACATGTGGCTCTTTCCTTAACTGCTTTGAAAAGGGATGTGTCTGAATCAGCCCCTTGGCTCTGTATGAGGCAGTGGCTTAGATTCTCAGCACCTGAGGGATCTAAAGAAATTTCCCATGCGTGCATTCAAAACCAAAATGGCCAAAAGAGCAGTCATTGGCATGAAGTCTCTCGCCTTCCTCTGTAAGGTTCCTGACCTCCATCAAGTGAGAATAGGAATCCTTTGGGTCAAACGAGTTCTTCAAAACCTGCAGAGGCTAGCCCATAGGTGCTTGGGTTTTCTCATGACTCCAATTCACATAAAGAATCAATATCTGACAGTCAGTAGGCCTCAAATTGGACAAGCAGAACAGTATTAACATCAGGCCTATTTGATCACTCCTGGTTAACAGGAAGCGTGTCCAGGCCACCCTGACTTTAGGCAAATGAGGGGCAAGGTAGATTATTGTGGATACTGTCTTGGTCTGCGCCCCTCATGGAAACCTCCAGCCAGAGGTTATGATGAGTGTCTATATGGAAGGAGATGAGGGCCATATGGGAGTGTTTTGGTTTTAATTGTGGTCAATTGTGTGGTAGTTGGAAGAGATGACTGTGTCCACCGGAGCTTGAACTCTGGTGTGATTACCCTTAGAGACTGAGTTCTGGAACTGACCTCAGAGAAGTATTGCAAAAAATAGTGTTGGGATTTTAGGAGGTCACGCATGAGAATCACCCTTGTAATCTGAGATCTAGGCCCAGGATGGCTTTCCACAGTGCTCGGGGATTCTGAGCCAGGATATCACATGATTTAATTCTTAAAGACTTGGGACCCTTAGTTGAGAATACAAACACACATGGATCTCACTTTGTATACCTCAATGGGCCTGGATTCATGTGACCTTTTGGCCACTCTTTGGGATGCCTTCCCCGTGAGTGATCTCCAGAGCTTTCATTGAAATGAGCTTCCTCACCATTTAATGGTTCCTGAATTAATTGAAACCCACAGTGCCTCCAACTTCATCCTTGAAAAATGGCTAGATAAATACCATGAAATTTTTGAAATTTCCAAGACCAGGTGGCACTGGATAAACTTTGAATGTCCTGTTGCTGATCATGATGGTACCAAACTGTGCCTTGATTGACTGGGTTTCGTGAAAATGTTGTAGAACAGAGATGCCAGTAAGTTGGAGCCTGCTGAGTAGTGGGCATAGAGCAGTGGACTGTAGGTGTGTAAATAAATATTTTTGGTAGGATCACCTGGATCTTCCATTGGCTTCCAAAAGACTTGCGACTGACATGGTGCAGGCAGCCGACCCTTATATGTAAAGGCATCTTTTTATATGGAGAGGTTTCAGGGCAATGTTCAGAATCAGGTTGCTATAGTCAAGTGGGAAAGCTATGTGGGATTAAAGCCTGGTTTGTACATTCTCTTGTCGACCATGACAAACCACACGTGACAGAACTCCCTCTATCATTGTGTCCCAGTTGAACTCCTTGTATTTCATGAATCTAATACGAAACTCCCAGTTCAGGAGTAAGAAACACCCTGAAAATTGGAGCATGACCAAATGGCTTCACAGACCACACGGGAAGACACTTAGCTCCCAGTGGCCACAGTTTACCTACAAAGAGAGAATTCAGAACTGCTGCCTCATTTTCATTAGAAAATAAGGAACCATGTCCTCCAGGTCACATAGATGCAGACCCAGATTTCATGGTGTCACTACAAACGAAACTAAATTTCCTGACAATTACAAATATTTCATGTGCCCAACCACAGAGGAAGTTTCTCAAGAAGTCTTTAGGCCAGCAGAGCTCCATGTTTGTGAAGTGTTTGCCCTCTCCCTTACTTTTGGAAACTGTTCTTCTACTTCCAGTGTTGTGAACTTCTGAGCATTTTACATTTCTAATATGTATTCACAGATTTTCTAACTCCTCTCCTCTAATTGTGTCTTACTTGGAGTGATGGTTATGTCAAGCCATTGTTCTGGAAGAGAGTGGGAAGTTGTTCCTGTAGTACATGTTTGCATACACATTAGATTAATTTTTCTATTTTCCATTTGAAATACTGAATCCCTGACACCAACCCATATCCTACTAGAATCTGACTACTAATCCTAATATGATGGAGAAAAAGAAACCTAACTGAATAGAAATACAGTCCTTTCATAGGAGGCATGGTGTATACTTGTATTTGCCTTCTGCTTTATCAAGAGTATGTGTTTTAAATCTAGTCAACTTTTTATTATAATATTTCTTCATGAGTTTTTAAAGTTATCACATATGTAAATTCCTGTCTCCCTTTCTCTGTATCCTATTCAGCACATGTATTTTTTATGCACATATACTATCCTACCTGGTATCCCACGTACATTCTTGTGAGCTCACTGACATTGGAATATAAAAATTGTGAAAAGAGATGACTCCCCCTAAATACTGATTGAACTGAAAATTCAACCTATGGGTGAGCTTCCTAGTAAAAAACATTATACATAAATCCATGTTAAGTAAAATGAATATTTTTGGATATGTGGATGAATTATATTTTATGATGAATTTCAATTGGCATATATATTTCTACATATTAATTTGTGTGTGTGTGTTTATGTGTGTATTTGTGTGTATATATATATATATATATATATATATATATATATATATATATATATATATAAATATATATATATTCTCCAGAATTTCCAAAATATGAAATATATGTATCTTATTATACACTCCCTAAATTCATTCGTATTCATGTATTTGGGTGTATAATCAACTTTACACAAGATTATTCTAAGAAATACTCAACCACCTGAAATACATATTGGTTTCCTACTACTTAAAACTAAGTTCAGTGAATGGTGCTTACAAATCCTAATATTTCTACTGTAACTGACCCAGTTTAACATCAATGCAAATAGATTTCTATGGGACATGATGTGTATTTTGAAGTTCATTTTTATTAAACACTGGTACATTAAAATTTCTTCAGTTTATGTACATCATAAGATATATTTTTTTCATTCACAACTTCACAAATTTATAGGCATTTGGTTCACTTTCAATTACTTACTATTTCAGAACACATGTATTCCTCCATATTTCTCTACTGGTCTTTTCACTTGACTTCATTCTAAACACATTATTTTCGATTCCATTATCATTGTTCAAGCAAAACTCACACTTCATGATAAACTGTAACCCTAATATTACCATTAGATATATAACAGGTTGGAATGAATGTATGTATATCAATATAAGATTTCATATATTTTTTTTCAGATGCAAATTCAATCCATTATTTAAAGTTGGAACCAGTTATATACTTTATTCACAATATGGTCTATTCATGCATCATCTGAATTATCATCAACACAGGGTACACCTTTTCGTATCCCCAGTACTAATTTATAAGTTTTCAGGATATTGCTCCCCATAATGGTGGAAGAAAGACTCATGTCACCTGATCTACATATACATTTATCACAGTAGTATTCTGGACACAAAATGCAAAGGTCACACTTATGATTGTACCAAAGCCTAAATGGAAAGTGAGCATGGATTATTAAAAACATCTGTCCAGGTTGAGTAATGCTCTCAAATGTCAATCCTCTTTGTTACTACATATTTGTTTTTTCCTAAGATTATATATTCAACCTCAAGCCTTTTGAAAATATCTAATCCTATCACTCACTTTATACTATGCCTGATTTCTTAATGTCCCTATTGATATCTGCTTTTCTACATATTGTCCCCAGTTCATCATTGTGACTGTAACTTCAAATGTGCTGACATTTACATTCACTCTCTATCTGAAACCCTATTGCTAAAGAACTTTTTTTCCAACTCCTATACTCACTATTCTTCCTAAACCTACTGACTATCTTCCTAATCCTACAGACTATCCCTTTTTGACTGCATGTTCTCTTCTACATTCAAACATCCGAGGTACACAGTCCTATGCCATTGTATATCGATTTATCTGAGACCTCGGTGCAGAACATAATTCAAGCTAAGTATACCAATCGTGGTTTCAATTCCTATCTGGGCTTCAAATCTTTCCTAGATCTCTGTTCTCATACATATATTTCACGTCTATATTCTTATAAATATCACAGGTTCCCAATACCATTATTCATCCAGCATAATTATTCCTAACCCAAATTGAACATGCTATTAACCCTAACCATACACTGTTCCCTCAATCTCATTTACAGAAGAGCAGGAACAGAGTTGGTCTTACAATACAGGAAGGTAGGGGATCTTCCACCAGCTGACAACATCAAAAGTCCATGCAGAAATAATCCCTGGAGAAGATGTAGGCAGCTATGAGGGACCTGAGAGAGCAAAAGTCATCTTACGTGGAAAACATCCTGGTCATGATGAAAGGATGTGTCTGAATCAGCCTCTCTTTTCTTAATGTAGTGAAGATGGACCAAACCAGGCCTGTGTGGAGAGTTGATCCCGGGTGCCTATGGTTGATATACCATTCTAACTTGTGAAAATGTCAGAGCAAGTAGGTGCAGCCTCCATCTGATGGGACCCTCGGAAGGAACTGTTAGGAAAATGTGGTTGCCAGGGTAGTGACCTCATTCAGTTCCTGAAGGAAATGAACTCAACTTACTTCCTTGGTGATGAAACTCTCTGAACATGGGATCCAGGAAGCCAGGCACCCAAAGCCAGTCCCAGTGCAAGTCCCAGTGGTCAAACTTGTTTGGATTTACCAAGGACAGAGTCAGTCTTTCTTGGTACATACTGATGTGAGGTTGGCCAAATGCCAGGAAGATCTGAAGAGGGGCCTTTCCTGAGAAAGCAGGTAGTGGCTCATCGCTGTCTTCTGACAGCATCACAGAGTTGGCCACGGAGACCAGATCAGAGACAGGACACCCCAATATGGGGGAATATATCATGGCCCACCAGTCAGAGGACACTCTGGATAGTCAGAGACCTACTGGGGGAAGGAGGTGCCTTTGTGGGTGTGGTTGTGGGTTTGTTGTTTTGTCTCCTGTTCTCAGAATAGGTAGGAAAGGTGGTTTGTTAGTTTTGGAGTGGACTGTTTCTAGTAAGTCATTTGACAAGGCGAGTGTTTCTGTGTCTATATATCCCATTGTGTCCGTGGTTGTAGACATTAGAAAAGAAAATGCATCAAGGGATTTGTCCAGTTTACTAGAAAGCTTCCCAGCATTCATCCTGTGCAATTTATGAATGAACTGCAGCTTGCCTTATAAATGGGCAACACTCGCCATCTTCCTAAGTTCCTGTTTTCTTCCTGAATTCTGGCCACTCTCTAGAATACTCTCATGGTTTTGTGTCCAAGATATGTACCACCCCAAGCACTGTGACATGGCAATGTACTGGATAGCTGAAGGGAATGGCGAGTATCTCAGAAATCTCAGATATCAGTGTGACCAAGAAAGTCTCAGTGGAGAAACCCTGCTTTGGGCCTTTTGCTTCCCTGTCTGTTGCCCTGAATGTCAGGAAGGTCTTTGCCTCTGGCAACCCCTTTGTGAAGACTGAAGAAAACATTTTTCAAATGGAAATAAATGGGCATCACCTGTGGCTCTTTGCTTAATTGCTTTGGAAAGGGATGTTTCTGAATCTGCATCTTGGCCCTGTGTGAGCCTGTGGCTTAGATTCTCAGCACCTGATGGATCTAAAGAAAGATCCCATGTGTGCATCCAAAACTAAAATGGCAAAAAGGGCAGTCATAGTGGATGAAGTCTCTTGCCTTCCTCCAGAAAAGAGCTGAATAAAGATACTATAGAACTCAATAGCACAATCAATAACCTAGACGTAACCAACATATATAAAATATATCAACCATCATCAAGTGGATACAAGTTCTTCTCAGCAGCACATTGATCCTACTCCAATATAGACCATATATTATGCAATAGGGAAACTCTTAGTAAATATAAAGGTATGGAGATAATACCATGCACCATATCTGATCATAATGGATTGAAACTTTAAATCAATGAAAAAAAAAGGAAGGAAAAATTCTACATCACATGGAAAATGCACAATATGTTACTGAATGATCAGTGGGTTATATAAGACATAAAGGAGGAGATAAAAAAATTCTTAGAGACAAATGACAATAGAGACACAACATACCGGATTGTATGGGACACAATGAAAGCCGTTTTAAGAGGGAAATTCATTTCTTGTAATTCTTTCCTCAAAAAAAGAAAAAAACAACAACAAATAAATGAACTCACACTACACCTCAAAAACCTAGAAAAGGAAGAGCAAAACAACATCAAATGTAGTAGAAGACAATAAATAATTGAAATTAGTGGAGAAATCAATGAAATTGAAACAAAAAATCTACATTGTAAAAATTGAAATAAATAAGAGTTGGTTCTTTGAAAAAATAAATGTGTTCGACAGGCCCTTAGCCATGCTAACGAAGAGAAGAAGAGAGAGAACTCAAATTACTAACATATGGAATAAAGATGGAAATATCACAACACACACTACAGAAACACAGAAGATAATTAGAAAGTATTTTGAAACCCTATATTCCAATAAAATAGAAGATAAAGAAGATATCGATAAATTTCTTAAGTCATATGATCTGCCCAGATTGAGTCAGGAAGACACCCACAATTTAAATAGACCAATAACAAAGGAAGAAAAATAAGAAACCATCAAAAGACAACCAACCAAAAAGAGCCCTGGAACAGATAGGTATTCAGTGGAGTTCTACAAAACCCTCAAAGAAGAATTAATACCAATACTTTTCAAGCAATTTCAAAAAATAGAAAAAGAAGGAGTTCCTCCAAATTCATTCTATGAGGCCAACATCACCCTGATTCCAAAACCAGACAAAGACACTTCAAAGAAAGAAAACTACAGACCAATACCTCTAATAAACTTGGATGCAAAAATTCTCAATAAAATCATGGTGAATTGAATACAAAAGCATATCAAAATAATTGTGCTTCATGATCAAGTAGGATTCATCCCTGGGATGCAAGCCTGGATCAATTTATGGAAATCAATAAATGTAATCCACCACATCAATAGACTTAAAGACAAAAACCATATGATCATCTCGATAGATGTAGATAAAGCATTTGACAAAGTACAGCATTCCTTTATGTTCAAAACACTATAAAAATTAGGGATAACAAGAACTTACCTCAACATGGTAAAAGCTATATATGCTAAACCTCAGGCTAGCATCATCCTAAATGGAGAAAAACTGAAGGCATTCCCTCTAAAATCTGGAACAAGACAGAGATGCCCTCTATCACCACTTCTATTCAGTTTAGTTCTTGAAATACTAGCCAGAGCAATTAGACAGACAAAAGAAATTAAAGGCATAAAAATAGAAAAAGAAGAACTTAAATATTCGCTATTTGAGGATGACATGATAATATATTTAACAAACCCTAAAGGGTATGCAAAGAAACTGCTAGAGTTAATAAATGAATTCAGCAAAGTGCCAGTATATAAAATCAACAAGAAAAAATCAAAGGCATTCCTGTATATCAGCAACAAAACTTCTGAAATTGAAATGAGGAAAACCACTCCATTCACAATATCCTCATAGAAAATAAGATACTTGGGAATCAACCTAAAAAAATAGGTGAAAGATTTATACAATGAAAGTTACATAACTCTAAAGAAAGAGATAGAAGAAGATGTTAGAAGATGGAAAAATGTACCCTGTTCATGTATAGGCAGAACTAACATCATCAAAATTGCGATATTACCCAAAGTTCTCTACAGGTTTAATGCAATGCCAATCAAAATCCCAATGGCAGTTCTTGTAGAAATATATAAAGCAATCATGCATTTCATATGGAAAAACAATAGACACAGAATAGCAATAGCAATTCTAAGCAGGAAGTGTGAATCGGGATGTATAGTGATAACAGAGTTCAAACTGTACTACAAAGCAATAGTAACAAAAACAGCGTGGTACTGGTATCACAAAAGTCAGCTGGACCAATGGTACAGAATAGAGGACACAGAAACCAATCCACAAAAGTACAACTTTCTTATATTTGAAAAAGGGCCTAAAAGCATGCAATGGAGGAAGGATAGCATCTTCAACAAGTGGTCCAGGGAAAATTGGAAATCCATATGCAACAAAATGAAAATGAATCCCTTTCTCTCGCCATGCACAAAAGTTAACTCTAAATGGATCAAGGAGCAAGATATAAAATCAGAGACACTGCATCTAATAGAAGAAAAATTTGGCTACGATGTACATACTGTGGGGTTGGGCTCCAAATTTTTTAATAGGACAGCCATAGCACAAGAGTTAATAACAAGAATCAACAAATGGGACTTACTTAAACTAAAAAGTTTTTTTCGAAACAAGAGAAACAATAAGAGAGGTAAATAGAGAGCCTACATCTTGGGAACAAATTTTTACCCCTCACACTTCAGATAGAGCCCTAATATCTAGAATATACAAAGAACTCAAAAATTAAACAATAAGATAACAAATAAACCAATCCACAAATGGGCCAAGGACCTGAACAGAAACTTCACAGAGGAGCACATACAATCCATCAACAAGAACATGAAAAAATGCCCACCATCTCTAGCAGTTAGGGAAATTCAAGTCAAAACCACCCTAAGATACCATCTCACTCCAGTAAGATTGGCAGCCATTATGAAATCAAACAACAACAAGTGTTGGCGAGGATGTGGGGAAAAGGGTCCACTTGTACACTGCTGGTGGGACTGCAAAATGTTGAGGCCAATTTGGAAAGCAGTATGGAGATACCTGGGAAAGCAGGGAAAGGATCCACCATTTGACCCAGCTATCTCACTTCTCGGACTATTCCCTGAGGATCTTAAAAGAGCGCACTATAGGGATACTGCCACATCACTGATCATAGCGGCACAATTCATAATAGCTAAACTGTGGAACCAAACTAGATGACCTTCAATAGGCGAATGGATAAAAAAAGGGGCATCTATACACAATGGAGTATTATGCAGCATTAAAAAATGACAAAAATCATTGAATTTGAAGGGAAATGGATGGCATTAGAACATATAATGCTAAGCAAAGCTAGCCAATCCTTAAAAAACAAATGCCAAATGTTTTCTTTGATATAAAGAGAGCAAATAAGAACAGAACAGGGAAGAAGAGCATGAGGAAAATATTAACACTAAATGGAGATGATTGGGGGGAGAGAAAGGGAGAGAGAATGGAAAGCATATGGAAATGGTAGGAGACACTAAATGTTACACAAAATTCCATATAAGAGGTTGTGAGGGGAAAGGGGGGGAAACAAGGGAGAGAATTGAACAATAGCAGATGAGGTATAGAGGGTAGATGGTTGGGGAGGGGAGGGGGATAGTAGGGGATAGGAAAGGTAGCAGAATACAACAATCACTAATATGCCATTATGTAAAAACGTGAGTGTGTAACTGATGTGATTCTGCGATTTGTATTGGGGCAAAAATGGGAGTTCATAACCCAAATGAGTCAAATGTATGAAAGATGATATAGCATGAGCTTTTGAACAACCAAAAAAAAGAAAAAATAGGAATTTAATTTCCAATATTTGAGACATTTTACAACTTTATTTTTTAATATAATTGGCTTTTATTTGTTATCTTACTTGCTGTTATCTGCCTTTCAGTTTGAAAAAACGATGTGCTGTAGCCATTCATCCATGTAGTATGTAACAGAAAATTTTCAGTGTCTCCATATAACCAGATTGGCAAGGCATCAAGGTTTCCCTCACAAACAAGATAAAGGCTTTTGCATAAGAAATTTAATATTCTGCAATACAATTTTTTTTAACTTTCCAATTAAATTTCATTTTTTTTTTAAAAAAAGAAGAAACTAAACCCCACAGTAAGAAGGCCTCAAAGTGGAGAAGTGGAGCAGTATTAATGGCAGGCCTATTTAATCACTCCTGGTTCACAGGAAGGGTGTCCAGGCCACCCTGACTTTAGGCAAATGAGGGGCAAGAAAGCTTATTTGGGCCACTGTCTTGGGCTGTGCCCCTCATGAAAAACTCCAGCCAGAGGTTATGAGGAGTGTCTATGTGGAAGAAGATGAGGACAATGTGGGAGTGTTTTGGTTTTAATTGTGGTCATTTGTGTGGCAGATGGAAGAGATGACTGGGTCCAACTGGGCTTGAACACTGGTGTGATTCCCCTTAGAGAATGAGTTCTGGAACTGACCTCATATAAGTATTGCCATGAATTGTGTTGCGATTTCAGGAGGCCACACATGAGAGTCGCCCTTTGAAACTGAGATCTAGGCCCAGGGTGGCTTTCCCAAGAGTACTGAGAATCTCAGCTAGGATATCACATGATTTTATTCTGAAAGACTTGGCACCCATAGTTGAGAGTCAAAACACACATGGACCTCACATTGTAGACCTCAATGGGCCTGGCTTCATGTGACCTTTTGGCCACTCTTTGGGAAACCTTGCCTGTGAGTGTTCTCCAGATCTTTCATTGAAATGAGCTTCCTCAACATTTAATGGTCCCTGAATGAATTGAAACCCACAGTGCCTTCACCTTCATCCTTGAAATTTGTCTAGATCAATACCATGAATGTTTAGAAATTTTCATGACCAGATGGCACTGGAGAACCTTTTGATGTACTTTTGCTGATCATGAGTATACCAGACAGTGCCTTGATTGACTGGGCTTCATGAAAATGTTTAGGACAGAGATGCCAGAAAGTTGGAGACTGCAGAGTAGTGGGCCTAGAGCAGTGGTGGGAAGGTGTGTGATAAAACATCTGTGGTGGGGCCATGTGGATCTGCCATTGACTTTCAATTGTCTTGAGACAGACATGGTGCAGCCATCAGACCATTGTATATAAAGGCATCTTGTTATATGGAGAAGTTTCAGAGTAATGTTTAGAATCAGGTTGCTATGATCAAGGGGGCAAGCTATGTGGGATAGAAGCCTGGTTGGTGCATTTTACTGTAGACCAGGGTACACGTACCACACGTGACAGAACTCCCTCCAGCACTGTGTCCCAGTTGAACTCCTTGTATTTCGTCATGCCAATACCAAACTACCAGTGCAGCAGCAAGAAACACCACGAAAAGTGGAAGATGACCAAATGGTTTCACAGTCCACACGGGGAGACACTTAGCCCCCAGTGGCAATAGTTTACCTACAAAGAGAGAATTCAGCATTGCTGCCTCATGTTCATTGGAAAATAAGATGCCATGTCCTCCAGGTCACATAGATGCAGACCCAGCTTAGATGGTCTCACTATAAAGGAAGCGAAAGCTCCTGAAAACAACATATATTTCAAGTGCCCAACCTCAAAGGCAGTTTCTCAAGAAGTGTTTAGGCCAGCAGATCTTCATGTCTGTGGAGTATTTCCCATGTCACTTACTTTTGGAAACTCCTCTACCACCTCCAAGGTTGTGCACTCCTGAGCATTTTCATTGCAGATATATATTTACAGATTTTCTAACTCTTCTCCTCTAATTGTGACTTACTTGGGGCAATGGTAATGTCAAGTCATTGTTCTATATGAGAGAAGGAAGATTTTTTTGTAGCACATATTTGCATACACATTGGATTCATTTTTCAATTTTTCATTCGAAATACTGAATCCTTGACACTAGCCCATACCCTTATAGACTCTGACTACTAATACTAATATGATGAGAAAAATAACCAAAACAGAATAGAAATACAAGCAGTTCAGAAGAGGCATGGTGTGTAGTTGTACTTGCCTTTTGCATGATATAAGGTAGGAGTTATAAATCTAGTCAATTATTTGTTGAAATAATTCTCCATGTGTTTTTAAAGTTAAGAAATATGTGAATTTCTGTCTCTCTTTCTCTTTAGCCTATTAAGCACATGTATTTTTATATGCACAAATAGAATCCTACCTGGTTTCACACGTACGTTCTTGTGAGGTGGCTGACTTGGCAGATACAAATTGTGAGAAGAGATCACTTCTCCTAAAGGCTGTTGGAACTAAAAATTCAACCCATGGGTGACCTTCCTAGATGAACAACATTATACATAATCCATGTTCAGTATAATGAATATTTTTTGATATGCAGATGAGTTATTTTTCATGATGAATTTCAATTGGCATATATATTGCTACATTATAATGTGTGTGTGTTTGTGTCTATATATATATAGTCTCCAGATTTTCAAAATATGAAATATAAGTGTCTTACTATACACTGCCTAAATTCATTCATGTTCCTGTATGGGGATATATAATCAATTTTTCACAAGATTATTCTTAGAAATATACATCCACTGAAATACATATTTGTTTCCTAGTACTGAAAACTAACTTCAGGGAATGGTGCTAAGAAATCCTAATATTTCTACAGTGACTCACCCAGTTTAACATCAATGCAAGTAGACACCTATGGGACATGATGTGTATTTTGAAGTTCATTTTTATTCAACACTGGTACATTACTATTTCTGCAGTTTATGGGCAATATAGGATATATCATTTCATCCACAATTTTACAAATTTATAGGCATTTGGTTCAATTTCAATCACTTCCTACTTGAGAAGACATGTATTCCTCCATGTTTCTTGACTGTTCTTTTCATGAGATTCTTTCCAAACACATTATTTTCGATTTCCATAATCACTTTTGAAACAAAACTCACACACTCTTCATAATAAACCGTAACACTAATATTATCATTAGATGTATAACTGTTCGGAATGAATGTATGTATATCAATGTAAGATTTCTTGTATATTTTCAGATATCAATTCAATCCATTATTTAAATTTTGAACCAGTTATATTATTTATTCACAGTATGGTCTATTAAAGAATCATCTCTATATTCATAGACCCAGGGTATACCTATTTGTATCCCCAATACTAATTTATAAGCCTTTAAAATATTGCTTTCAAAAATGGTGGAAGAAATATTCTAGTCACCTGATATACATATGCATTTCATCACAGTAATATTCCTGAAAAAAATGCAAGTGTCACACTTATGATTGTACCAAAGCCTATATTGAAAGTGAGCATGTATTACTAACAACATCCATGTCCTGATTCACTAATGATCTCGAATATCATTCCTATTGGTGACTACATATTTGTTTCTTCCTAAGATTGTATATTCAAACTCAACCCTGTTAAAAATGTCTTATCCTATCACTCTCTTTGTACTTTGCCTGATTTCCTAATATCTCTATTGATATCTGCTTTCCTACACATTTTCCCCAGTTCATCACTGTGGCTGACTCTTCACATATGCTGAAATTTACATTCACTCTCTAACCAAAACCCTATATCTAAAGTCTTTTCATCCAACTCCTTGGTTCACTCAAATGGGTTCTTCAAATCCCTTCAGAGGGTAGCCCATAGGTGCTTGGGTTTTCTCATGACCCCAATTCTCATAAAGAATCTATACCCCACAGAGAGTAGGCCTCAAATTGGAGAAGTAGAGCAGTATTAATGGCAGGCCTATTTGATCACCCCTCGTTCACAGGAAGGGTTTCCATGCCACCCTGACTTTAGGCAAATGAGTGGCAAGTGAGCTTATTTTGAACACTGTCTTGGGCTGCGCCCCTCATGGAAACCTCCAACCAGAGTTTATTATGACTGTCTATATGGAAGAAGATGAGGGCCATGTTGGAGTGTTTTGGTTTAATTGTGGTCATTTGTGTTACGGTTGGAAAAGATTCCAGGGTCAACCTGGGCTTTAACTCTTGTGTGATTCCCTTTAGAGACTGAGTTCTGGAACAGATCTCAGCGACGTATTGGCATGAATTGTGTTTGGAATTTAGGAGGCCACACATGAGAGTTGCCCTTGGAGACTGAGATCTAGGCCCAGGTTGGCTTTCCAAAGAGCACTGGGATTCTCAGCCAGGATATCACATGACTTTATTCAGAAAGACTTAGCAGCCATAGTTGAGAGTCAAAACACACATGGACCTCAATTGTAAACCTCAATGGGCCTGGCTTCATGTGACCTTTTGGCCACTCCTTGGGAAGCCTTGCCTGTGAGAGTTGTCCCGAGCTTTCATTGAAATGAGCTTCCTCACTATTTCATGGTTCCTGAATGAATTGAAACCCACAGTGCCTCCAACTTCATCCTTGAAAATTGGCTAGATAAACACCATAAAATTTTTGATATTCCTATGAACAGGTGGCACTAGAGAATCTTTGGATGTCTGTTGCTGATCACGAGTATACCAGATAGTGCCCTGATTGACTGGGTTTCATGAAAATGTTGTAGAACAGAGATGCCAGAAAGTTGGAGCCTGCTGAGTAGTGGGCCTAGAGCAGTGGTTGGCAGGTGTATGATAAAACATCTGTCGTGGGGCCACATGGATCTTCCCTTGGCTTCCAAATGGATTGTGACTGACATGGTGCAGCCAGCAGACCCTTAAAAATAAAGGGATCTTGTTATATGGAGAGGTTTCATGGCAATGTTCAGAATCAGGTTGCTATGGACATGGGTGCAAGCTTTTTGGGATAGAAGCCTGGTTGGTGCATTCTCCTGCAGACCCTCACTCACCACACATGAGAGTACTCCCTCTAGGACTGTGTCCCAGTTTATCTCCTTGTACTTCATGAAGCCAATACCAAACTCAGAGTACTGCAGTAAATAACACCACAAAAATTCGAGTATGACCAAATGGCTTCACAGACCACACGGTTAGACACTTAGACCCCAGTGGCCTCAGTTTACCTACAAAGAGAGAATTCAGAACTGCTGCCTCATGTTCAATAGAAAATAAGGAACCATGTCATCCAGGTCACATAGATGCTCACCCAGATTTGATGGTCTCACTACAAAGGAAGCTAAAGCTCCTGACAACAACAAATATTTCAAGGGCCCAAACTCAGAGGCAGTTTCTCAAAAATTTATTAGGCCACCAGAGCTCCATGTTTGTGGAGTGTTTATCCTTTCTTTTACATTTGGAAATTCCTCTACCACCTCCAAGGTTGTGAACTCCATTCATTTTTTTTCCAGATATATATTCACAGATTTTCAAACTATTCTCCACTAATTGTGTCTTACTTGTGGTGAAGGAAATATCAAGGCATTGTTGTAGAGGACAGTGGGAAGATTTTTGTCTAGCATATATTTGTATACACATTAGATTCATTTTCCTATTTTCTATTTGAAATACTGAATTCCTGACAGTAAGCCATACCCTAGTAGACTCTGACTGTTCCCGGGTGCCTATGGTTGGTATACCATTCTAACTTGTGAATGTGACACAAGAAGTAGGGGCAGCCTCCATGTCATGGAGCCATTGGAAGCAAATGTTAGAACAAAGTGGTTGCCAAGGCAGTGACCTCATTCAGTTCCTGAAGGAAGTGACCTACCTCACTTCCTTGGTGATGGAACCCTCTGAACTTGGGATCCAGGAAGCCAGGCACCGAGAGCCAGTCCCAGTCCCTGTTCCAGTGGGCTCACTTGTTTGGATTTACCAAGTACAGATCAGACCTTCTTGGTACCTACTGATGTGAGGATGGCCAAATGTCAGTAGAGCTCTGAAGAGAAGCTTTTCCTGAGATAGCAGGTAGTGGCTAACGGTTGGCTCCTCAAAGCATCACAGAGTTGGCCAAGGAGACAAGATCTGAGACAGGAGAGGCCATTTTGTGGGGAACATAGTATGGCCCACCAGTCAGAAGACATTCCGGATAGTTACAGACCTACTTTTGGGAAGGAGGTGCCTTTGTGTGTGGGTGTGAGTTTGCGGTTTTGTCTCATGTTCTGAGAATAGGTAGGAAAGGTGGTTGGTTTGGTTTGGAGTCGACTGTTTCTAGTAAGTCTTTTGACAAGGCGACTTTCTATGTCTGTGTATCCACTGTGTCCGTGGTTTTAGACATTAGAAAAGAGAATGCATCAATGGAGGTGTCCTGTCTAGTAGAAAGCTTCCCAGCATTCATCCTGCTCAATTGATGAATGGACTGTGGTTTGCCTTATGGATCTTAAACACCTACTAACATCCTAAGTTCCTGTTTTCTTCCTGAATTATTGCCACTCTCCAGAATAGGCTCATGATTTATTGTGCAAGATATGTACCACCTCCAAGCTCTGTGACATGTCCATGTTCTTGATAGCTGAAGGGAATGGGAACATCTCGGAAAACTCAGACATCAGTGTGAGCAGTAAAGTCTCAGTGGAGAAACCCTGCTTTGGTCCATTTGCTTAACTATGGTTCTATTGCCTTGAATGTCAGGAAGGTCTTTGCCTCAGGCCACCCTTTTGTGAAGCCTGAAGAAACAGTTTTCAAATGAAAATGAATGGGCATCTCTTGTGGCTCTTTGCTTAATTGCTTTGAAAAGGATGGTGTCTTAATCAGACACTAGGCCCTGTTTGAGGCTGTGGCTAAGATTCTCAGCTCCAGATAGATGTAAAGAAGATCCCAAGTGTGCATCCAAAACCAAAATGGCAAAAAGATCAGTCATTGTAGATGAAGTCTCTTGCCTTCCTCTGATAGGTTCCGGAACTCTATCAAGTGAGAATAGGATTCCTATGGGTCAAATGAGTTATTCAAATCCTGCAGAAGTACTTGGGTTCTCTCATGATGCCAAATCACATAATGAATCTATACCTGACTGTCAGTAGGCCTCAAATTGGAGAAGCAGAGCAGCATTAACAGCAGGCCTATTTGATCACTCCTGGTTCAAAGGAAGGGTGTCCAGGCCACACTGAATTTAGACAAATGAGGGGCAAGGGTGCATATTTTGGACATTGTCTTTGGCTGCGCCCCTCATGGAAACCTCCAGCTAGAGTTTATTATGAGTGTCTATACGGCTGAAGATGAGGGCCCTGAGGGAATGTTTTGGTTTTAATTGTGGTCATTTGTGTGGCGGTTGGAAGAGATGACAGGGTCCACATGGTCTTGAACTCAGGTGTGATTCCTCTTAGAGACTGAGTTCTGGAACTGACCTCAGAGAAGTATTGCCATTAATTGTGTTGGCATTGTAGGAGGCCACACATGAGAGTTGCCTTTGAAACCTGAGATCTAGGCCCAGGATGGCTTTCCTCAGAGAACTGAAAATCTCATCAAGGATATCGCATAATTTTATTCTGAAAAACTTGGCAGCCATAGTTAAGAGTCAAAAGACACATGGACCTCCCGTTGTAGACCTCCATAGGCCTTGCTTCATGTGACCTTTTGGCCAGTGTTTGGGAAGCCTTGCCTGTTAGAGTTCCTCAGAGCTTTCATTGAAATGAGCTTACTCCCCATGTAATGGTTCCTTGAAGAATGGAAACCCCAAAGTGCCTCCAACTTCATTCTTGAAAAATAGATAGATAAATACCATGATATTTTTGAAATTCCCAATGACCAAGTGGCACTGGAGAACCATTGGATGTTCCGTTGCAGACAGTGGCTTGATTGTTGTGTTACAGACAGTGCCTTGATTGACTGGGTTTCATGAAAATGGTGCAGAACAGAGATGCCAGTAAGTTGGAGCCTGCTGAGTAGTGGGCCTAGAGCAGTGGTTGGCAGGTGTGTGATAATACAATTGTGGTGTCGCCATGTGGATCTCCATTGGCTTCCAAATAGCTTGTGACTGACTTGGTACAGCCAGCAGACCATTATATGAAAAGGCATCTTGTTATATGGAGAGGTTTCAGGGCAATATTCACAATCAAGTTGCTATGGTCAAGGGGGCAAGTTATGTGGGATAGAACCCTGGTTGGTGAATTCTCCTGCACACCCTGAACCAACACACGTGACAGAACTCCCTCCAGCCCTATGTCCTAGTTGAACTCCTTGTATTTCATGAAGCAAATACCAACCTCCCATTGCAGCATCAAGAAACACCACAACCTCGCCAGCACTTGTTGTTGTTTGATTTCATAATGGCTGCCAATCTTACTGGAGTGAGAAAAGGGTTCTCTTGTACATTGCTGGTGGGGCTGCAAATTGGTGTGGCCAATTTGGAAAGCAGTATGGAGATTCCTTGGAAAGCTGGGAATGGAACCACCATTTGACCCAGCTATTGCCCTTCTCGGACTATTCCCTGAAGACCTTAAAAGAGCGTATTACAGGGATACTGCCACATCGATGTTCATAGCAGCACAATTTACAATAGCTAGATTGTGGAACCAACCCAGATGCCCTTCAATGGATGAATGGATTAAAAAAATGTGGCATCTATACACCATGGAGTATTACGCAGCACTAAAAAATGACAAAATCTTGGAATTTGCAGGGAAATGGATGGCACTAGAGCAGATTATGTTTTGTGAAGCTAGCCAATCCCTAAAAAACAAATACCAAATGTCATCTT
This sequence comes from Callospermophilus lateralis, assembly GCF_048772815.1. Classification (NCBI taxonomy): domain Eukaryota; kingdom Metazoa; phylum Chordata; class Mammalia; order Rodentia; family Sciuridae; genus Callospermophilus; species Callospermophilus lateralis. Next base: position 781,948 of record NW_027513666.1, on the reverse strand, counting down.
TGATATAATGAGAGCAACTAAGAATAAAGCAGGGAGGAAGAGCAGGAAGAAAAGATTAACATTAAACAGAGACATGAGGTGGGAGGGAAAGGGAGAGAAAAGGGGAATTGCATGGAAACGGAGGGAGACCCTCATTGTTATACTAAATTACATATAAGAGGTTGTAAGTGGAATGGGAAAATAAACAAGGTGAGAAATGAATTACTGTAGAAGGGGTAGAGAGAGAAGATGGGAGGGGAGGGGAGGGGGGATAGTAGAGGATAGGAAAGGTAGCAGAATACAACAGTTACTATTATGGTATTATGTAAAAATGTGGATGTGTAACCCATGTGATTCTGCAATCTGTACTTGGGGCAAAAAAGGGAGTTCATAACTCACTTGAAGCTAATGTATGCTAATGTATGAAATTTGATATGTCAAGAGCTTTGTAGGGTTTTGAACAACCAATAAAAAAATAAAATTAAAAAAAAAGAAAGAAACACCACAAAAAGGGCAGGATGATCAAATGGCTTCACAGTCCACTCAGGGAGACAATAAGCTTCCAGTGGCCACAGTTTACCAACAAAGAGAGAAATCAACACTGGTACCACATGTTCAATGGAAAATAAGAAACGATGTCCTCCAGGTCACATAGATGCAGATCCAGGTTTGATGGTCTCACCAGAAATGAAGCTAAAGCTCCAGACAACAAGATATATTTCAAGTGTCCAAACTCAGAGGCAGTTTTACAAGAAGGCTATTGTCCAGCAGAGTTCCATGTTTGTGGAGTGTTTACAAAGTCACTTACTTTTGGAAACTCCTCTACCACCTCCAAGGTTGTGAACTCCTGTGCATTTTCCATTCCAGATATGTATTCACAGATTTTCTAACTCTTCTCTTCGAATTGCATCTTACATGGGGTGAAGGTAATGTGAAAGGATTTATCTGGATGAGAGTGGGAAGACTTTTGTGTAGGACATATTTGCATACATATTGGATTCATTTTCCAATTTTCCATTTCAAATACTTTATCTCTGACACTAAACCACACCCTACTAGTCTCTGACTACTAATCCTAATATGAGGCAGAAAAATAACCCAAACATAATAGAAATACAAGCAGTTCAGAGGAGGCATGGTGTATAGTTGGACTTGCCTTTTGCATTTTAAAGGTTAGGGGTTATAAATCTAGACAATTTTTTGTTGCAATAGTTGTCCATGTGGTTTTAAAGATAACAAATATGTGAATTCTTGTCTCTCTTTCTCTGTAGCCTACTCAGCAAATATATTTTTATATACACATAGAGAATCCTACCTGGTACTACACGTACATTCTTGTGAGGTGGCTAACTTGGCAGATAAAAATTGAGAGAAAAGATCACTCCTTGTAAATGTCGTTGGAACTGAAAATTCAACCTATGGGTGAGCTTCCTAGTTGAACAAAATTATACACAAATCCATGTTCAGTACAATGAATATTTTTGGATCTGTGGATGATATATATTTCATGGTGAGTTTTGATTGGCATATATTGCTATTTTTAATGTTTCTGTGTGTGTATGTGTGTGTGTCTGTGTGTGTGTGTGTATATATATATATATATATATATATATATATATATATATATATATATATATACACTCTCTCCTTCTATTTTTCAAAATATGAAATATATGTGTCTTATATACACTCCCTAATTTTATTCATGTTCATGAATGTGGATTTAAAATCAACTTTTCACAAGATTATTCTCAAAAAATTTCATCCACCTGAAATACATATTTGTTTCCTAGTACTGAAAACTAACTTCAGTGAATGGTGCATACAAATCCTAGTATTTCTATAGTAACTGACACAGTTTATCATCAATGCAAGTAGATGCCTATGGGACATGATGTGTTTATCGATGTTCATTTTTATTCAACACTGGGACATTACAATTTCTTCGGTTTATGCACATCATAGGATATATATTTCCTCCACAGGTTAGCAAATTTATAGGCATTTGTTTCACTTTCAATCACTTCCTGCTTTAGAACACATGGATTCCTCCATGTTTCTTGACTGATCTTTTCATGAGATTTCTTTCCAAACACATTATTTTCGAATTCCTTTATCACTTTTGAAGCAAAACGGACACACACTGCATGATAAATCATAACTATAATATCACTATTAGATGTATAACTGGTTGGAATGAATGATTTTATATTAATATAAGATTTCTTATATATTTTCAGATATCAATTCAATACAGTTTGTAATGTGGAACCAGTTATATTATCTATTCACAGTATGGTCTATTCATGCATTATCTCTATATTCATAGACACAGGTTACACCTCTTTGTACCCCCAATACTAATTTATACATCTTCAAAATATTGCTCCCAGAAATGGTGGAAGAAATACTCATGTCACCTGATCTACATATGCATGTTATCACAGTAGTATTCTGGACACAAAATGCAAAAGTCACACGTATGACTGTAACAAAGCCTAAACGGAAACTGAACATGGATTACTAAAAACATCCCTGACCAGGTTGCCTAATGCTCTCAAATGATCATCCTGTTGGTGACTACATATTTGTTTCTTCCTAAGATTATATATTCAACCTCAATACCATTGAAAATGTCTAATTTTTTCACTCACTTTGTACTTTGCCTGATTTCCTAATGTCTCTATTGATATCTACATTCCTACATATTTTCTCCAGTTCAACATTGTGACTGACCCTTCACATGTGCTGACATTGACATTCACTCTCTAACGGAAACCCTATTGCTTATGAACTTTGGTCCAAATCCTATACTCACTCTTCTTCCGAAACATACTGACTATGTTCCTGGTCCTATCGACTATCCCTTTTTGAGTAGATGTTCTCTACTACATTCAATCATCCAAGGTACAAGATCCTATGCCATTGTATATCGATTTTTCTGAAACATGTATCTAGATCGTAATTCAAAGCTACGTATCGCAATCAGTTGCCCAATGCATTTCTGAGCTTCAAATCTTACCTAGATTTCTGTTTTCATACTTATATTTCATCTCTATATTCCTATTAATATTGCAGGTTTCCAATACCATTATTCATCCCGCATAATGATTCCTTGCCCAAATCGAACCTGTTATTAACCCTAACCATACACTGTTGCTTCAATCTAAAATTACAAAAGAGCAGGGACAGAGTTCGCCTTACAATACAGGAATGTAGGGTATCTTCCAACTGCTGAGAACCTCAAAGTTCGATGCAGAAATAATCCCTGGAGAAGATGTAGGCAGCTATGAAGGATCTGAGAGAGCAAAATCCATCTTCATGGCAAACAACCTGAACAGGACGAAGGGATGTGTATGCATCAGCCTTTCTCTTCTTAATGTAGAGAAGATGGACCTAAGCAGGCCTGCATGGAGAGCTGTTCCCAGGTGCCTATTTTGATTTACCATTGTAACAAGTCAAATTGTCACACAAAGTAGGAGCAACCTCCATCTCATGGAACCCTTGGAAGCAACGGTTAGGACAAAGTTGTTGCCAAGGCAGTGACCTCATTCAGTTCCTGAAGGAAGTGTCCTAGCTAACTTCCTTGGTGATGGAACTCTCTGAAATTGTGATGCAAGAAGCCAGGCACCGAGAGCCAGTCCCAGTCCCAGTCCCAGTGGGCTCACTGGTTTGTATTTACCAAGTACAGATTCAGACCTTCTTGGTACCTACTGATTTGAGGATGGCCAAATGCCAATTGAGCTCTGAAGAGAGGCCTTTCCTGAGATAGCAGGTAGTGGCTAACTGCAGGCTCCTCAAAGCATCACAGAGTTGGCCAAGGAGACAAAATCTGAGAGAGGAAAGGCCATTTCGAGATGAACATAGTATGGCCCACCAGTCAGAGGACACTCCAGATAGTCACAGATCCACTTTTGGGAATGAGGTGACTTTATGTGTGTGGGTGTGAGTTTGTGGTTTTGTCTCATATTCTGCGAATAGGTAAAAAAGGTGGTTCGTTTGCTTTGGAGTCTACTGTTGATAGTAACTCTTTTGACAAGGCGAGTGTTTCTATGTCTGTGTATCCACTGTGTCCGTGGTTTTAGACATTAGAAAAGAGAATGCATCAATGGATGTGTCCTGTCTAGTAGAAAGCTTCCCAGCATTCATTGTTCATAAGTGATGAATAGACTGTGGCTTGTCTTATGGATAGGAAACAACTACTAATTTCCTAAGTTCCGGTATTCTTCCTGAATTCTGGCCACTCTCCAGAATGAGCTCATGATTTATTGTCCAAGATATGTACAACCTCCATGCTCTGTGACATGGCCATGTTCTTGATAGCTGAAGGGAATGGGAACATCTCAGATATTAGTGTGACCAGTAAAGTCTCATTGGAGAAACCCTGCTTTGGGCCATTTGCTTACCTATGGTTCTGTTGCCTTGAATGTCAGGAAGGTCTTTGTTTCAGGCCACCCCTTTTTGAAGCCTGAAGAAACAGTTTTCAAATGGAAATGAATGGGCATCACCTGTGGCTCTTTGCTTAATTTCTTTGGAAAAGGATGTGTCTTAATCAGACACTAGGCCCTGGTTGAGGCTGTGGCTAAGATTCTCAGCTCCTGATAAATCTAAAGAAGATCCCATGTGTGCATCCAAAACCAAAATGGCAAAAGGATCAGTCATTGTGGATGAAGACTCTTGCCTTCCTCTGTTAGGTTCCTGACGTCCATCAAGTGAGAATAGGATTCCTATAGGTCAAATGAGTTATTCAAAGTCCTGCATAAGTGCTTGGTTTCTTTCATGATGCCAAATCACATAAGCAATCTATACCTGACAGTCAGTAGGCCTCAAATTGGAGAAGCAGAGCAGTATTAACGGCACGCCTATTTGATCACTCTTGGTTCACAGAAAGGGTTTCCAGACCACCCTAAATTTAGACAAATGAGGGGCAATGGTGGATATTTTGGACACTGTCTTGGGCTGCATCCCTCATGGAAACCTCCAGCCAGAGTTTATGATGAGTGCCTATATGGATGAAGATAAGGGCCATGTGGGAATGTTTTGGTTTTAATTGTGGTCATTTGTGTGGCGGTTGGAAGAGATGACAGGGTCCACATGGGCTTGAACTCTGGTGTGATTCTCCTTGGAGACTGAGTTCTGGAACTGACCTCAGAGAAGTATTGCCATTAATTGTGTTGGCATTGTAGGAGGCCACACATGAGAGTTGACCTTGAAACCTGAGATCTAGGCGCAGGATGGCTTTCCACAGAGAGCTGAAAATCTCAGCAAGTATATCACATGATTTTATTCTGAAAATCTTGGCAGCCATAGTTAGAGTCAAAAGACACATGGACCTCACGTTGTAGACCTCAATGGGCCTGGCTTCATGTGACCTTTTGGCCAGTGTTTGGGAAGCCTTGCCTGTTAGAGTTCCTCAGAGCTTTCATTGAAATGAGCTTCCTCCCCATGTAATGGTTCCTGGATGAATGGAAGCCCCAAAGTGCCTCCAACTTCATTCTTGAAAAATGGAAAGATAAACACCATGAAATTTTTGAAATTCCCAATGACCAGATGGCACTGGAGAACCATTGGATGTCCTGTTGCTGATCATGAGTGTAACAGACAGTGCCTTGATTGACTGGGTTTCATGAAAATGGTGTAGAACAGAGATGCCAGTAAGTTGGAGCCTGCTGAGTAGTGGGCCTAGAGCAGTGGTAGGCAGGTGTGTGATAATACATCTGTGATGTGGCCATGTGGATCTGCCATTGGCGTCCAAATGGCTTGTGACTGACTTGATGCAGCCAGGAGACCATTATATGAAAAGGCATCTTGTTATATGCAGAGTTTTCAGGGCAATGTTCAGAATTAGGTTGCTATGGTCAAGGTGGCAAGCAATGTGGGATAGAAGCCCAGTTGGTGCATTCTCCTGCAGAGCCTGACCCACCACACGTTACAAGACTCCCTCATGCACTGTGTCCCAGTTGAACTCCTTGTATGTCATGAATCAAATACCAAGCTCCCAGTGCAGCAGCAAAAAACACCACGAAAAGTGGAGGATGACCAAATGGCTTCAAAGTACACACGGGGAGTCACTTTGCCCGAAGAGGCCACAGTTTACCTACAAAGAGACTTCAGCACTGCTGCCTCATGTTCATCGGAAAATAAGAAACCATGTCTTCCAGGTCACATAGATACTGACGCAGGTTTGATGGTCTCACTTCAAAGGAAGCTAAAGCTCCTGACAACAACATATATTTCAAATGCCCAAACTCAGAGGCAGTTTCTCAAGAAGTCTTTAGGCCAGCATAGCTCCATGATTGTGGAGTGTTTACACTGTCCCTTACTTTTGGAAACTCCTCTACCACCTCCAAGGTTGTGAACTCCTGAGCATTTTCCATTCCACATATGTATTCACAGATTTTCTAACTCTTCTTTTCTAATTGTGTTTTACCTGGGGCGAAGATAATTTCAAGGCATTTTTCTGGATGAGAGTGGGAATATTTTTTGTGGCACATATTTGCATACACATTGGATTTATTTTTCTATTTTCCATTTGAAATACTGAATCCCTGACACTAACCCATACCCTACTTGTCTCTGACTACTAATCCTAATAAGATGGAGAAAAATAACCCAAACAGAATATAAATACAAGCAGTTCAGAGGAGGCATGGTGTATAGTTGGACATGGCTTTTGCATGACAAAATGTAGGTGCTATAAATCTAGTCGATTTAAATTGAAATAGTTCTCCATGTATTTTTAAATTTAACAAATATGTGAATTCCTCTCTCCCATTTTATGTAACCTATTGAGCACATCTATTTTTATATGCACATATAGAATACTACCTGGTATCACACATACGTTCTTGTGAGGTGTCTGACTTGACAGATACAAATGATAAGAAGTGATCACTCCACCTAAACGCTATGGGATTTGAAAATTCATCCTATGTGTGAGCCTCCTAGTTGAACAATATTATACATAAATCCATGTTCAGTAAATTGAATATTTTTCTATCTGTGTAAGATATATATATATATCACGGTGAATTTCGATTGGCATATATATTGCTACTTTTTAATGTCTCTCTCTCTCTCTCTGTGTATATATACACACTCCAGATTTTTTTAAAATATAAAATATATATGACTTATTATACACTCCCTAAATTTTTTCATATTCATGTATGTGGATTTATAGTCAACATTTCAAAAGGTTATTCTCTGAAATATTCATCCACCTGAAATACATATTTGCTTCCTAGTAATGAAAACTAACTTCAGTGAATGGTGCATACATATCCTAATATTTCTACAATAATTGACCCAGTTTTTCATTAATGCAAGTAGATTCATATGGGACATGATGTGTATTTTCATGTTCATTCTTATTCGCCACTGGTACATTACTATTTCTTCAGGTAATGCACATAATAGAGTATATATTTCATCCACAAGTTAGCAAAATTATGGGTATGTGTTTCACTTTCAATAATTTTCTGTTTCAGAACACATGTATTCCTCCATGTTTCTTGACTGGTCTTTTCATGAGACTTCTTACCAAACCCATTATTTTCGATTTCCATAATCCCTTTTAAAGCAAAACTCACACACCGTTCATGATAAACCATAACCCTAATATTACCATTAGATGTATAACTGGATGGAATGAATGATTGTATATCAATATAAGATTTCTTATATATTTTCAGATATCAAATCAATCCATTATTTAAAGTGGAACCAGTTATATTATTTATTCACAGTATAGTCTATTCATGCATTGTCTCTATATTCATAGACACAGGGTACACCTCATTGTAAACTCAATACTAATTTATACGTATTCAAATTATGGCTCCCAGAAATGGTGGAAGAAATATTCATGTCACCTGATCTACATACACAATTTAACCCAGTAATATTCTGGACACAAAAAGAAAAGGTCACACTTATGTTTCTACCAAAGCCTAAATGTAAAGTGAACATGGATTACTAAAAACATCCATGTCCAGGTTGCCTAATGCTCTCAAAAGTCAATCCTATTTGTGACAATATATTCGTTTCTTCCTAAGATAATATATCCAAAATCAACCCTGTTGAAAATGCCTAATTCTATCACACACTTTATACTTTGCCTGATTTCGTAATGTCTCTATTGATATCTGCTTTCCTACATATTTTCCCCAGTTCATCATTGTGATGGTTCATATGTGCTCACATTTACATTCAGTCTCTAACCAAAACCCTATTGCTAAAAAACTTTTGTTCCAAATCCTATACTCACTCTCCTTCCTAAACATACCGACTATCTTCCTAATCCTACCGACTATCCCTTTTTGACTGGATGTTCTCTTCTACATTCAATCATCCAAGTAATGTTCAGGTGAGCGTCGGAGGAAGAGACCACCAAGAGACTGTCTCATGGAACAGCAAAGGGTTTATTGGGGGTCCAGCATGCTGGGGCTCAGAGCTCCCTTGAATCGAGCAGAGAGCCCTGAGGACATCTTAAGCAGAGCTTATGTGTTTTCTTTGTAGAGGGCAGGGAGGGAAGTTTATTGATGGGTCAGGGCGAGTGGGCAGTTTGCATGCAACCGGGAGAGGGAGTACATTATATATTTTGGAAGTTGGAGACAGCACATTCTGGGAACAAGATTAGCAAACAGTTCTCAAGATTTCAACAGTGTTTTGTTAAGCATACAGAAAAAGAGGAAGTGACAAGTACCATTTTATTAACCTTTCATTCCCCACGTCTTCTTCTGGCTACTTTTAATCATAAAAGTGATCATTGGAGTGGTGTCACATTCTATGTCTGCTAGTGGGGTATTACCATAAGTTTAACTTGTCTAATTTGAGCTTGGAGAAATGAAAATACATGGTTGAGCAAACAGGGTTTTATAGTTAGCAAGAATGTGAGTATTATTATTGGACTGGCCAAGGTTAATAAACGTATAGTTAACCAGGGGGACTGTGTGAACCAAGACTCAAACCACCCTTTTTGGGCCTCTCTCTTTCGTTGACACTCTTCAAGGCATCCTTTTATTTTACTCATAAATTTTTTACAACTCCAGTATTGTTGCCATAAAAATAACATTCTTCCCTCAATGCAGCACAAAGGCACCATTCTCTCATGAAGAGGAGGTCCAACCCTCGATTGTTGTATGAAACAACATCAGAGAGAGAGGTTAAAGATTCCCACAAAGCTGTGATGGAGGTTTCTAATATCTTTAAGTTTTGGTCTATTGCTGCTTCTAATTGGGTATTTTGCTGTGTACCATGGACCAAGGCAGTGGTTCCTGTGACCTCCCCTGCAGCAACTCGTATTCCAAATAGGATGGCTGAAGTGAGGGATATATGTTCCCTGTGGAACCGGGTTGTATGCCCCCCTGTTTGATCTTCAAATGAACCTGCATCATGATAGAGCACTCTGGGTAACCTCTGCACCATTACACATTTAATCACCACTGTTGACCATTTAATGAAAACATAAAAATGTTTAAGTATATAGAATTATACTGTTGTAGGAACAGTCAAGACAAGGCACCTAAGATAGCACCAAAGCTAGGGAAACAGTCCTATTTGGTTGCAAACGGATTCAGAGGGCATTGCTTCTGTTGTAATCAATTAATCCCATGAACCCCAAGTTTAGGAAGTTTCAGAATTTTGTACCCAACATGTAAGGGAATGTGCTCAGAAGTTCACAGTCAGCAGAAATTCACAAAAAGCAGTTTTTTTATGTTTTTTTCCTCTGTTCTGAGCAAATTAACTTTTCAAGGACACCTGGGAGGGGGAGAGATATTTCATCCCTTTCTTTTCTCCGCTTGCCAGCTATTACCATGGAGCCAGTTGGTAACTTCTTTATCATAGAAATGTAGCCATCTCTTTGAAGCCCCAGCTCAAAGTCAGAGGCCTTGTTCACATATTTTGTGAAAAACTAGTAAGGGGGTGTCTAGCTTACAAGTACTGATTGTTTTAGCCAGTGGCCAAGTAGAACAGGGCCACATGAAAACAGGAAGTTTGTCTACACTGAACTCTTTTATAGGGACTCTTTTGCTGAACGTCCTAAAGTCAGCCATGGTGAAGACATCTGGAGAAGATCAGTTAAGACTTTTCTGTGGGTGTGGAACAGAGGGGAAAGAGAGGGAAGGCGGGACTTAGAGCAGTTCCGAGGATCTGAGAATGAGTACGGAGAGATGTAAAAGAATAATGGGAAAGGGGTTTGGGATTTTCTAGCAACAAAAACTTGAGCAGTAGAACAGGTAGAAAAGAGGGGAAGATGGGAGTGTGTATCCAAAAAGCCTGTGAGGGACTTTAAATCTTAGTAACCTGTTTTCAGTGATGACAAAGCAACTTTAAAGACCATTTTTATTACATCTTGGATAGGGGTCTTCTCAGCTGTTTTGAGCTTTAGGTTAGCTGGTAAAAGGACCTGGTGAAACCCCGTATGGGTGCTGACAGGAGAAGAGAGCAGTGAGTGGGTAGAGTGGTAACTAAGTACCTGCTACCTCAGCAAGGGGGCAATGGTCTGAGAACCGGCGGATGTTTGGGTTGTTGATCTAGTAACGGGATGGGAGAAATCAGGTTGTTGAGGTGGGAGTGACAGCAGAGAGACTAGAGCAGAAGGCTGAGGGTGAGGATCTATTGGAGAAGCATAGTTCAGGATGTGAGCGAAGGACGGAAAAGGCCTCCACATAGGGGAATCTCTTTTCACGCCTTTGAGCCCTTCCCAAAGTTAAAAAGGTTCCACAGAATTTGAGGATCTAGAGACCCCTCTGGGGGCCATCGATTTAGGTTATCTTATTGGTAATATGGCCAATGCTGTGTACTAAATTTGATTAGGAGTTTGGGTTCCATCATGCAGCCCCTGTATGCTCACATCCCCTTGATTACAGAAGAAGTCGGCTTTTCCCACACACAGCCATGGCTGTTTGTGGCTTTGATAGTTCACCGGGCAAACATAGTAATCTAGGCTAGCCGACCTGCATCTGGCTCACGTGTCCCTACATCCATAATGTTTGTTTCCATTACATATGATACGGAAGGGATTTAATGGAATTTTAGTGGGATCCTCTTCTTCAGGGATATCTGAATAGGAAAGACATATAGCCAGCTGACAAATGTCTGGGTGGAGAGATGGCCACCAGGTCCCTAAGGGGGCTGTATGCAAGATTGATTAAACTTCTTGTCCAGTAGGATTTGTGATCAGCCATCGCTGCTGAAAGGGGTGATGAGGGTTAGAAATACTGGTGGTCAAGGGGAGAGTCTATAGCCTTATCCACACGGCGAATGTGCAATTTAAAGGGTTACCAGTCTTTTCCAGTTTCCAGCCAATTCCAGTTTCCAGTCAATGTCTGGACAGGGCGCAGGCTTGAGATGAGAGGCATGGATCCAGGAAGTGATTCCATCTACCTTTACCACTGTAGGTGTTATAAGTAGCACCTGGAATGGTCCTTTCCAGCGGGGTTCCAGCGATGTCACCTGATGTCGTCTTACGAAGACAAAGTCTCTTACTTGATATCGATGTGGAGTCCCCTCATCCCCAGTTTGGTAGGCAGTGGCCAGCTGTTTTCACAGGTGTCACTGAATTCTTTCAAGAGCTTTAAGTCTGTCAAGCAAGCTGGTGTGGAAGGGATTGTAAGGTCTTAGAGTTGGTGTTAGGTCCCTTACTGGAGGAGGGGCACCATAGAGAATTTCATAGGGGGTGAGGTTACACTAAAATCAGAGTGAGTATTTTCTTCATTTAACAGTGCATAAGGCAGGAGCATAGTACAATCTTTTATTCCGGTCTCTAAGCTTAATTTTGTTAAGGTCTGTTTAATGGTTTGGTTCATTCTTTCTACCTGTCCTAAACTCTGGGGTCTATAAGCACAATGTAACTTCCAATTAATCCCCAGGGTCCTGGCTAACCCCTGACTTACCTGGGCCATGAACGCCGGTCCATTATCAGACCCTATTAACTTAGGCAGGCTGTATCTTGGAAAAATATCTTCTAGGATATTCTTGACCAAAATTTGCGCTATTTCTTTTCTTTTTTTTTTCTTTTTTTTTTTTGTGGGGAAGGCTTCAATGCATCCTGAAAATGTATCTACAAAGACTAGGAGATATTTAAGTCCATACCTTGCTGGCTTTATTTCAGTAATGTCCACTTCCCAGTATTGTCCTGGTTTGGTTCCTCGTATGTGCTTTCATACAGGAAGCTTGGAAGGGTAAGCATTTACCAATTGATGAACCCGACAGGCTTTTGTTACCCATTCAGTTATTTTCTTCACTGTGAGTCTGTTAGTGGAAAACTCTGTTCTTGATCCTTCAGGAATGCCTGCAGTTTCTTTGAACCAAGGTGAGTGAGTTGATGTACATTTTCTACTGACATAGTTAGAGCCGTGGCTCTTGGAGTTTTTACTGAAAGATTTAGAAATTCCACTTAAGGGCCTTCAGGGTTAAAATTTATTTTGGCCCAGAGCTTGGTGAGCAGATCTCCGCCGATCAATGGGGCCAGGCATTCTGGGACTACTAGGAAGGAGTGATGGATTTTTCCTTTTCCCAGGTCCATGGTCCTCTTAGTTGTCCAAGCCCGATATTTACTGCCATTAGCCCCTTGAAATAGAGATATTTTATTTGATAGAGGGCCCAATGTGGCCTTATGGGCTCAGTATATTGCCCCTGTATCCACTTCAAAGTTTACTGGGGTCCCCTCCACTTCAAAAGTTACTCTGAGCTCGGGGAGGGGATCTGAGCCCCGACTTTCTTAGTCATCCTCCAGAGTCAGAATGGCTGGCTGGCGTGGCTGTCGCTTTCTATGTCAATTTTGGCCCAGTGTCCTTTTTGTTTGAGTAGGCACATTGATCTGAGGCCAAGGGTGGCCTCTGTCGTGGGCCAACGTATACCTTCTTGTCTCCCTGTTTCTTAATTTTTGGCCTATTTGTTGTTGTGACCTGGACCTTAGTCAATGCCTTACTCTTCCTTTTGTTTCTTTTATCCTCCATTTGCTCCCTTCTCTTCCTCAGTTTCTCTCTTATAGTATACCTTCTCAGCTTCTCTGACTAAATCTCTCAAAGTCATATCTTGTAATCAATCTAAGCTTTGTAACTTTGTTTTAATATCCAGGGCAGTTTGCCCAATAAAGGCCATCGTGACAGATGCCTTTTGATTCTCTGCCTGACAATAAAAAGGATTATAGCTCCTATATGCCTCCATAATTCTCTCTAGAAACATAGAGGGAGATTCATCAGGCCCCTGATAATCTCTCTTACCTTGGCCAAATTAGTTGGTCACTAGCGGCTGCTCGGAGACCCACTATTAGAGCCCGGCGATAAGTGGACAGATGCTCCCTACCTTCAAAGGTGTTGGGGTCCCAGTTGGGTCGGTTCAAGAAAAAGCCGGCTTTGATTATGTTGGTAAGTTGTGTCGGATGCACACCTGGTCCAAGGATTTTTTTTTAGCTTCCTGGATAATTCCCTTTTTTTCCTCTGTCATGAAGAAAGTCCCTAGCAGTTGTTGGCTGTCATCCGAAGTAGGCTGGTGTGAAAACATCAATGACTCAACCACACCTGAGAGCCGGGTGGGGTCCTCGGAAAAAGGGGGATTGTAATTTTTTAAGTTACATAGGTCTGAAGAGAAGAACGGCCAATACTGGTAGGCTTGAATTTTCCCCCAATGGCCATTGTCAATCATTGGTCCATAGGGTCGAAGGGGAGGCATCCCAAGAGTTCCAGGGTTTTCAATCATTCACCGCCAGCGAGTTCCTTTAGCAGGGCCAGCTTCCTCCATGGTAGGAGGTGCTGTGTGTGCTGCAAGGGAATTACCTGGAGGGCGCTGGGCCGGCTTAGCTTCCTTCAATGGAGGAGAGGCTGAGTCAGCAGCAGGGGTATCACTTAGAGGGTGTTGGGGGTTAGAGGATGAGGGCAGGGGATAAGGAGGGGGAGGAGAGTCCAGTAGACTCAAATCTGGTGACACAGGGAAAACAGAGTGTGGAGGAGGAGGAGGAGCAGAGTGTTTGTGAGTTCCTGGGGGAAGGAGTCATTGCGGGGGCAGGGGCAAGGAAAGGCTTGACCCATTGAGGAGGAAATTTTCAGAGGTCCTGCTGAATTAAAATATATGGCTGTTGATCCAGATGACTATCTGGCTACGGCTGAAAGACAATATCTCTAAATTATAAATTAGTGGGAAGTAGAAAGATCCTTCTAGGGGCCATCCGACTCCAAATGTGGGCCATTCTGAGGTACAGAGAGTCTGCCACATCCGGGGCTTTACTGAAATAAAGAGATTCTGAGCCCTTAAACGGACTTTGGTGTAGTGATCAAGGGTCAGGGACAGAGGCATTGAAGTGCTCTGTTCCATAATGAGAGATACACAAACAGTGAAAGCAAGACACATGGCACAGGAAAGACAAGACAATAAAGACAGGCAATGGACGTTCAACACTGAGACCATGACTGAGTAGCCGGCAAAATCCGACGGACTGGCAATACTGAATCCGAAACAAAATATCAGTGAGTCAAGGAGACTATTGTTCCTCAATTTCCCGAGTCCTCTCAGGCGTCCTCCAGGGACGTGGCCTGTGGTTCTGTAACACGACTCTCAGCCACCATCAGAGAGAGCTCACACTCTTCATTGACAGCCATTTTGCCAAACCCTAACCTGAAACCTGAAACCAGAAAGAGGCGCCTTACTTATCTGAGGGGGGTCCATTGGGGTCTCTCGTCCACCGCTGCTTGATCTCTGTGGAACCTCCATATGTAAAGGTCGGGCTAGTGTCAGAGGAAGGGACAACCAAGAGATTTTAACATGCAACAGCAAAGGATTTACTGGGGGTCCAGCATGCTGGGGCTCAGAGTTCACTTGAATAGAGCAGAGAGCCCTGAGAACAGCTTCAGCAGAGCTTATATACTGTTCTTGGAGAGGGCAGGGAGGGAAGTTTATTGATGGGTAAGGGTCAGTGGGCGGTTAGCGCTTAACCGGGTGAGGGAGTACAATCTGCAGTTTGGCAGATGGGGACAGCACATTCTGGGAACAAGATTAGCAAACAATTCTCAAGATTTCAACAGTGTTTTATTAAGCGTACAGAAACACAGGAAGTGACAAGTACCTATTTTATTAAACTTTCACTACCAACTATCCCTTTTTGACTGGATGTTCGCTTCTACATTCAATCATCCAAGGTACAAGGTCCTATGTCATTGTATATGGATTTATCTGAGACAACTTTGCAGAAAGTAATTCAAAGCTAAGTAGTCCCAATCAAGGGACCAATGCCCTTCTGGGCTTCAAATCTTACTTAGATTTTTGTTTTCATACATATATTTTACCTATGTATTCTACATATATTCAATATATATATATATATATATATATATATATATATATATATATATATATATATATATATATCTCATAGTATATATATTTCATCCAGAGTTTCACAAATTTATAAGAATTTTTTTTCATGTTTAATCAATTCCTTCTTCAGAACACATTTATTCCTCCAGGTCTCTTGACTGGTCTTTTCATGAGACTTCTTGCCAAACACATTATTTTTGACTTCCACAATCACTTTTGAAGCAAAACTCACACACTCTTCATGATAAACCATAACACTCATATTACCATTAGAATGTAACAGGATGGAATGAATGATTGTATAGCAATATAAGATTTTCTGTATATTTTCAGATATCAATTCAAAAAATTATTTAAAGTTGGAACCAGTTATATTATTTATTCTCAGGATGGTCTATTCATGCATTATCTCTATATCCAAAGACTCCAGGTACACCGAATTTTACACCCAACACTTATTTATACGTCTTCAAAATATTGCTCACAGAAATGGTGGAAGAAATACTCATGTCACCTGATGTCCATATACATTTTATCACAGTAATATTCTCGACAAAAAAGCAAAGGTCACACTTTGATTGTACGAAAGCCTAAATGGAAAGTGAGCATTGATTACTAAAAACATCTATGTGCAGGTTGCCTAATGCTCTCAAATGTCAATCCTATTGTTGAGTACATATTTGTTTCTTCCTTAGATTATATATTCAAAAACAACCCTGTTAAAAATGCCTAATCCTATCACTGACTTTATACTTTGCCTGATTTCATAATGTCTGTATTCATATCTGCTTTCCTATATATTTTCCCCAGTTCATCATTGTGACTGACTCTTCACATATACTAACTTTTACATTCACTCTCTATCTGAAACCCAATTGCTAAAGAACTTTTGCTGCCAATCCTATACTCACCCTTCTTCCTAAACCTACCAACTATCTTTCTAATAATACCGACTATCCCTGTTTGACTGGATGTTCTCTTCAACATTCAATCATCCAAGGTACAAGGTCCTATGCCATGGTATATCGATTTATCTGACACATCTGTGCAGAACAAAATTCAAAGCTAAGTATCCCAATCAAGGGCCTAGTGCTCTTCTAGGCTTCATATCTTACCTAGATTTCTGTTTTCATATTTATATTTCATTTGTGTATTCTTGTAAATATCACAGGTACCCAATACCATTATTCATCAATCAGAATGATTCCTAAGCCAAATCGAACCTGTTATTAAGCCTTACCATACACTTTTCCCTCAATCTAACTATACAGAAGAGCAGGGACAGAGTTTGTCTTACAATACAGAAATAGAGGGGATCTTCCACCGGCAGAGAACCTCAAGGTCCATGCAGAAATGATCCCTGGAGAAGATGTATGCAGCTATTTAGGACCTGAGAGAGCAAAAGTCATCTTCCATGGCAAACAACCTGCTCAGAATGAAGGGATTTGTCTGAATCAGCCACTTTCTTCTTTATGTAGAGAAGACGGACCAAACGAGGCTTGTATGGTGAGCTGTTCCCAGGTTCCTATGGTTGATATACCATTTTAACTTGTGAAACTGTCACAGGAAGTAGAGGCTGCCTCCATCACATGAGACCCTTCGAAGCTACTGTTAAAACAAAGTGGTTGCCAAGGCAGTGTCATAATTCAGTTCCTGAAGGAAGTTAACTAACTAATTTATTGGTGATGGAGCTCTCTGAACTTGGGATCCAAGAAGCCTGGCATCCAGAGACAGTCCCAGTCACAGTCCCAGTGGGCTAACTTATTTGGATTTACCAAGAACAGAGTAAGTCTTTTTTGGTACCTACTGATATGAGGATGGCCAAATGCCTGGAAAGCTCTGGAGAGGGGTCTTTCATGAAAAAGCAGGTAGTGGCTCACCCCTGGCTCCTGACAACTTCACAGTGTTGGCCAAGGAGGCCAGATCTAAGACAGGACAGGCCATTTCGGGGGAACAAAGAATGGCCAACCAGTCAGAGGACACTCCGAATATTCACAGACCTTCTTGGGTAAAGAAGTTGCCTTTGTGGGTGTGGGTGTGTGTTTGTGGCTTTGTCACATGTTCTGAGAATTGATAGGAAAAGCAGTTTGTTTGGTTTGGAGTGGACTATTTCTAGTAAGTCATTTGACAAGGCGAGTGTTTCTAGGTCTGTGTATCCCACTGTGTCCGTGGTTGTCGACATTAGAAAAGAGAATGTATCAATGGATGTGTCCTGTCTAGTAGAAAGCTTCCCAGCATTCATTCTGCCCAATTTGTGAATGGACTGCGGTTTGACTTTTCGATTGGCAACACCTCCTATCTCCTTAAGTTTCTGTTTTCTTCCTGAATTGTGGGCACTGTCCAGAATGGGCAAATGGTTTTGTGTTCAAGATATGTACCACCACCAAACTCTGTGACATGGCCATGTACTGGATAGCTGAAGGAAATGGCGAGCATCTCAGAAAACTCAGATACCAGCGTGACCAGAAGAGTCTCAGTGGGAAACCCTGCTTTGGGCCTTTTGCTTACCTATTGTTCTCTTGCCCTGAATGTCAGGAAGGTCTTTGCCTCAGGCCACCCCTTGGTGAAGGCTGAAGCAAACAGTTTTCAAATTGTAATGAATGGGCATCACCTGTGGCTCTTTGCTTAATTGCTTTGAAATGGGATGGGTCTGAATAAGCCTCTTTGCCCTCTGTGATGCTGTGGTTAGATTTTCAGCACCTGAGGGATCTAAAGAAAAATCTCTTCTGTATCCAAAACCAAAATGGCCAAAAGAGCAGTCATTGTGGATGAAGTCTCTCGCCTTCCTCTAAGGATCCTGACCTTTATCAATTGTGAATCGGGATCTTTCGGTCAAATGAGTTCTTCAAAGCCCTGCAGAGGCTAGCCCAGAGATGCGTGGGTTTTCTCATAACTCCAATTCACATTAAGAATCTAAACCCCAGAGCCAGTAGGCCTCAAATTGGAGAATTGGAACAGTATTAACAGCAGTCCTATTTGATCACTCATGGTTAACAGGAAGGGTGTCCAGGACACCCTGACTTTAGGCAAATGAGGGGCAAGGAAGTTTATTTTGGACACTGTCTTGCACAGCGCCCCTCATGAAAACCCCCAGCCAATGGTTATTATGTGTGTCTATTGGAAGAAGATAAGGGCCATGTGGGAGTGTTTTGGTTTTAATTGTGGTCATTTGTTTGGCGTTTGGAAGAGATGACTGGGTCCACCTAGGATTGAACTCAGGTGTGATTCCCCTTAGAGACTGTGTTCTGTAACTGACCTCAGAGAAGTATTGCCATGTATTGTGTTTGGATTTTAGGAGTCCACCCATGAGAGTCGTCCTTGGAAACTGAGATCTACGCCCAGGGGGGCTTTCCACAGAGCACTGGGAATCTCATCCAAGATATGCCATGATTTTATTCTGAAAGATTGGCAGCCGTAGTTGAGAGTAAAAACACACATGGACCTCACATTGTAGACCACAATGTGACCTTTTGCCTACTCTTTGGGAAGCCTTGTATCTGAGAGTTCTCCAGAGCTTTCATTGAAATGAGCTTCCTCATCATTTAATGGTTCCTGAATGAATTGAAACCCACAGTGCCTTCAACTTCATTTATGAAATTTCAAAAACTTCATTTTTGAAATTTCCATGACCAGGTGGCACTGGAGAACCTTAGGATGTCCTGTTGCTGATCATGAGGGTACCAGACAGTGCCTAGAACTTAGATGTCAGTAAGTTGGAGCTTTCTGAGTAGTAGGCCTAGAGCAGTGGTGTGCAGGTGTGTGATAAAACATCTGTGGTGGGGTCATGTGGATCTTACACTGGCTCCAAATGGCTTGTGAATGACATGGTGCAGCCAGCACACCCTTGTATATAAAGGCATATTGTTACATAGAGAGTTTTCAGGGCAATGTTCACAATCTGGTTGCTATGATCAAGGGGGCAAGCAATGTTGGATAGAAGCCTGGTTGTTGCATTCTCCTGCAGACCCTGACCCCCCCACATATTACAGGACACCTTCCAGGACTGTGTCTCAGTTGAACTCCTTATATGCCTTGAAGCAAATACAAAACACCCAGTGCAGGAGCAAGAAATAACACGAACACTGGAGGATGACCAAATGGCTTTCAAGTCCACATGGGGAGACACTTAGCCCTGAGTGGTCACAGTTTAGCTAAAAAGAGAAAATTCAACACTGCTGCCTCATGTTCATTGAAAAATAGGAAACCATGTCCTCCAGGTCACATAGATGCAGACTCAGCTTTGATGTTCTCACTAAAAAGGAAGCTAAAGCTCCTGACAACAACGTATATTTCAAGTGCCCAACCTCATTGTCAGTATCTCCAGAAGTCTTTAGGCCAGTAGAGTTCCATGTTTGTGGAGTTTTACCCTGTCCCTAAGTTTTGGAAGCTCCTCTAAAGCCTCAAAAGTTTTAAACTTCTGAGAATTTTCCATTCCATATATGTATTTACAGATTTTCTGACTCTTCTCCTCTAATTTTGTCTTTCTTTGGGCGAAGGTTATGTCAAGCCATTTTCTGAATTAGAGTGGGAAGTTATTTGTGTAACACATATTGCATACACATTGGATTCATTTTCCAATTTTCCATTTGAAATACTGAATCCCTGACACTAACTTATACCCTACTACACTCTGACTACTAATTCTAATATGATGCAGAAAAGTAACCAAATC
Organism: Callospermophilus lateralis; assembly: GCF_048772815.1. Classification (NCBI taxonomy): domain Eukaryota; kingdom Metazoa; phylum Chordata; class Mammalia; order Rodentia; family Sciuridae; genus Callospermophilus; species Callospermophilus lateralis. The sequence goes on along the minus strand of NW_027513666.1, from coordinate 761,979 downwards.
AGAATTGAAATACAAGCAGTTCAGAAGAGGCATGGTGTATTCTTGAACTTGCCTTTTGCATGATAAAGGTTAGGTGTTATAAATCCAGTGTATTTTTAATTGAAATAGGTATCCATGTGTTTTTAAAGTTAACAAATATGTGAATTCCTGTCTCCCTTTGTGTGTAGCCTATTCAGCACATGTATTTTTGTATGCACATATCGAATCCCAGCTGGTATCACACCTACATTCTTGTGAGGTGGCTGACTTGGCAGATACAAATTTTGAGAAGGGATCACTCCTCGTAAACGCTGTTGGAACTGAAATTCAAACTATGGGAGAGCCTCCTAGTAGAACAACATTATACATAAATCCCTGTTAAGTAAATTGAATATGTTTGGATCTGTGAATGTTGTGTATTTCATGGTGAATTTCGATTGGCATATATGTTGCTACATTTTAATATCTGTGTGTGTGTGTGTGTGTGTGTGTGTGTGTGTGTGTATACACACACACTCTACAGATTGTTCAAAATATGAAATATATATGTCTTATTTGCACTCCCTAAATTCATTCATGTTCAAGTATGTGGATTTATATTCAACTTTTCACCAGATTATTGTCAGAAATATTCATCCACCTGAAATACATATTTGTTTCCTAGTACTGAAAACTACCTTCAGTGAATGGTGCATACAACTCCTGTTCATAGCTGCAGCCTAAGGGGCCCAGCAAACTTCCAGCTGCCTGCAAACTTTCAGCTGCCGGCTGATGATTGGCTCACAGTGGCCCCAGCAACATCTGGCTGATTGGCTCCTCTGCGGTGATGCTCATTGGAGATGCTCATTGAGCTGTTTCCCCACCCTTTCAGACTGCCAGCTGATATTTGGCTCACAGCGGCCCCAGCAACATCTAGCTGATTGGCTCCTCTGCGGTGATGCTCATTGGGCTGCTTCCCTGCCTTTTCAGATCACAGAGCTGCTCATTGGGGGACTTTTTTGACTCCGCACGTGACCCAGCCAATCGGCCTCAAGAGCAGGAGGATTGTGGGAAGTGGAGAGAGGCTTGTGTGGGAGGGAAAGGCTTGTGGGAAGCCGGTGGTGACAGTTGGGGCTCTGAGGGTTTTTCCTGAGAGGCTCTTTTGCTTGACGTGTGTGGTTCTAAAAATAAAGTTGCTTTCTTTTGAAAAGTGGCTCCTGATTGTGCCCAGCCAGACTGCAGCATTTGGTGGCTCGCATGGGGAGCGACTGAGGGTAACTGATAAGGTAAACTGCTCGCCCCTGAGGGCAGGACAAGAGGATGGGTAGCCATTTTAAGATTCCTCTTTTGTTTTGTTTCACATTTGCTTTAAATTGCCTGTCCCTGGAGACGAGTGAGACGGAAGAAAAACCGCTCACATCTGAGGAAAAACTATTTGTGTCTGAGGAACAGATAGAGAGAAAGGCTATAATGATATTTTGTTTTTCCATTTTTAATTCATTCTATCTCTGTTTTGTTTGGTGTTATCTTGTTGGGTTGTATTATAGTAGAAATATGGCATCAGAAATTAGAAAAAAAAAACAAACTGAAAAGTGTTAAGTAAATTGTTAGAGGAAGGAGGCATCCCAGTAAAATTAAGAGCAGTCAGGGCATACGTTGATACAATACAAAAATGTAGCCCATGGCTTTTTAAGGAGGAGTTGTTAAATATATCACAATGGAACCATCATGGTGAAGATTTAAAAAGAATAGAAAAGAAAAGCCCAGGGACTCTGCCAGTTGGCACATTGCCATTGTGGACTTTCGTATCTTGTTTGTTTAGTCAAAAGCCTTCAGTTCAGACAATGGTAGAGGAAGGAGAAGACATATTGATTCAAGTAAAAGAGAAGGTCTCTCAAGTTAGTCAGACAGAGGAAAAAATTCAAGTAAAAGAGAAGGTCTCTCGAACCAGTCAGACAGAGGAAAAAAATCATGTAAAAGAGAAGGCCTCTCAAGCTAGTCAGACAGAGAAAGAAAGTGTAAAACAGTAAAAGCCATCAGGGGGAAATTTACAACAGGAGACTACTACTAACACCTTTCTATCACCAGAGGGTGTAAGTGTCCAACCAACAGAACCACCTCTACAGGAGACTGCTACTAATACTTTTCTATCACCAGAGGACGTAAGTGTCCAACTAACAAGGCCACCTCCATATGCTGGGAAGCCCCCAACCCCCACAGTTGATAGTTGGGATCCTGAGACAAGATCTCAAATATTAACATGCCCTATATTTGAGGTAGGAGGGCAGCGAGTTTACCATGCTTTAAATTTCAAAACAGTGAAGCAGATAAAAGAGGCTGTAACAACCTATGGTCCTCAAGCATCCTTCACTGTAAGCATGGTCGAAACCATTAACAACTTGAACATGAAGCCAGCGGATTGCGCTAATATGTGTAAAGTTGTGCTAAATGGAGGACAATACCTGTTATGGAAGGTTGACAATGAGGAATTTTGCAAGGAGACGGCTATGCGAAATGCAGCAGCTGGTTATCCTCAGAGAAATCTAGATATGTTGTTAGGAAAGGGACCTTATGAGGATCAGCAGCAACAAATTGCATATGATTCTGGTGTATGTGCATAAATCGCTGTAGATGCAATTAAGTCATGGAAGACTTTACAAGGACTTGGAGGTTTACAAGGTCAATTATCTAAAGTAATACAAGGAGCTAATTAACTTTATGCTGAATTTGTCGATAGGCTTATTCAAACAGGTACCAGAGTTTCTGGGAAAACAGAACAACAATGCTATTACTAAAAAAACTGGCTTATGAGCAAGTGAATAGTTGGTGCAGAGATATAATTAGACCATGGAAACATGAAGATTTAAACACATATATTAAATTATGTAGAGACATTAATGAACAAGAGCAAGTCGTGGCAACTGCAGTAAAACAGGCTTTAGATGCCAGAGACATTAATGAAGAAGGGCAAATTGTGGCAGCTGCACTAAAACAGGCATTAGATGCCAGGCCAAGAACATGCTACAATTGTGAACAAACAGGACATTTTAAAAGAAATTGCCCATAGGAGGAGGGTTTAACAAAATTACTTATAGATATTAAAGGTTTTTTTTTTTTCAATTCCAATTCATCCTGAGGATAGTCCACGTTTTGCATTTACTATCCCTGCACTGAATCATGAAGGTTCTGATCAGAGATATGAATGGAAAGTACTGCCTCAAGGGATGGCTAACAGCCCAACAATGTGTCAAATTTATTTTAACTAAGTAATCAAGCCACTTAGAAATCAAAATCCTGAACTACAAATATTTCACTATATGGATGATGTATTATTAGCACACAAAGCTAAAAACACATTGCTAGAATGTTATGCCACACTTACAAACTTATTAAAAAGTAATCTAGATATAGCAATAGATAAAGTACAATTAAATTTTCCAATTAATTATTTAGGTGTTCTATTATCCTCAACCATGTACCGCCACCAAAAATTCAAATACAAGTAGATCAACTCAAATCACATAACGACTTTCAAAAGTTATTAGGAGACATAAATTGGATAAGGCCTTATCTAGGTATACCAACAGGAGAGTTGGGATATTTATTTGATATCCTAAAAGGTCCATCATATCCCAATTCACGGTACATGTTAACGCCTGAAGCAAGAAAGGCATTAAAAATCATTGAAACATATATGGAAAATATGCAATTGGATAGAATTGATATAAGTTTGCCTTTATTATTTATTGTCTACCAACAAAAAATATTCCTACAGCACTATTTTTGCAAGAAGGTCCATTATTATAGATACATTCATCTTATTCTCCTAACACTATTCTTACTAGGTACCTTGAGGCTATAGGACAATTAATACTCAAAGGAATAAAAGCAGCAAAGTGAGTGCTTGGGATTGCTCCCAATAAAATTATTACTCCACATACTCTGAATCAAATTGATGAGTTAGTTAATGAGTTAAATACTTGGGCAATAATCATGTGCAAATCTAATGTTTCATTTCATAATCACTTACCATCTAATCCTTTATTGTCTTTTTGGTCATCGCATCCTGTAATTTTTCCAAAATTGACAAGAAAAACACCTATCATGAATGCTCCAAATATATTTACTGATGGATCAAATAATGGTACAGCAGCAATAGTTACACCTGATCAAACTTTTACATTTCTAGTACCCAAACAATCAGCTCAAAATGTAGAGCTTAATGCAGTATTACAAGCTTTTGTGATGTTTAAAGATTCTGTATTTAATTTATTTTTGATAGTCAGCATATAGTTAATGCTATAGTATGCCTTGAAGATGCTGGTAGGATTTCCCATTCCTCTACTGTTTTCTCATTGCTTTCCACTATACAAAGTATAATCTGGGACAGAAAAGATCCTTTCTTTATAGGACATATCAGGGCACATACAGGATTGCCTGGAGCCATCAGTTTGGGCAATGATTTAGCAAATAAAAGTACACATGACATACATATTTTCTCTACACTAGAAGAAGCTATAAATTTTCGTAAAAAGTTCCATGTCAAAGCTAATACCTTACAAAAGCCTTCTAAAATAACTAAGGAAAAAGCTAGACAAATAATAAAACAATGTCAAAATTGTGTGACCTTTTTACCACAAGTTAATCTTGGAGTCAATCCTAGAGGATTGATACCTAATCATATTTGGCCGATGGACATCACACACTTGCCAGGATTTGGAAAATTAAAATATTTGTATGTTACAGTTGATACTTCTTCTGGATTTTTGATGGGCACCCTTCATGCCGGAGAAAAAACTAAAGATATTATCACTCATTGCTTACAAAATTTTGCCACTGTGGGCGTTCCCAAACAGCTAAAAACAGATAATGCCCCTGGTTATACTTCTACCTCTTTTAAACAATTTTGGTCATCATTTGGCATTACTCATATAACATTAATCCCATACAATCCACAGGGACAAGGCATAGTTGAAAAAGCTCATCAAACTATTAAAAAGTACTTATTAAAGCAAAAAAGACGCAATTGGGAAAGGGTATATATTCCCCAAAGACAAACTTAAAATAACCCTTTTTATTCTAAACTTTGAAAATTTGGATTCATCAGGACTTAGTGCTGGGGAAAGGCATATGTGTCCAAAAAATGTGCATAAGCCCAAGGTTCTTTGGAAAGATATTCTAACAGGACAATGGAAAGGTCCTGACCCAGTAATTGTCTGGAGTCGGGGGTCTGTTTGTCTGTTTCCACAGGAAAAACAGTAGCCGATTTGGATTCCAGAGAGATTAACCAAGGTCCTGACCCAATGATTGTCTGGAGCCAGGGGCCTGTTTGTGTGTTTCCACAGAGAGAACAACAGCCGATTTGGATTCCAGAGAGATTAACTGAAGCGATTTCTACAGAACAAAAAGAAGATGATTTGACTCAAGTCCATATCAGCTGATATCCAAAATTCCAGTTTGGCTACCCTTACATCTAAGATAGAACCAGGATGCTTTTTTCAATATCTATTTTATTATTGCCTTTTCCCACATTTTATTTTGTTTTTTTGAGCTCATACATACCTAGTTTAATGTTTTGGTGATCAGTTCTATTTTTTGACAATAGAGTTTTTAAACATTGCAATGGAGATTTCACATGTAAAAAGATATAAGGCCTTTACTATTAGGTTATGTGTTGTATGTATTATATTATGTGTGCACACTTGTGTTTTGTGTTATATGTTTGAATGTTCATATGTCCATATATCATATATGATGAGGGCTCATGAAAAAATTGATCCAAATATTTTTTTATTCACATTATTTAAATTGTTTAATTTAAATTGGGTAAACAGCTGTTGAGGATTGTTCTAAAATGTGAACAAAAAAGGAGGTTAACAGATCTGTTTGTTTTCTTTCACATTTCCTTTTCATTATATTTAATAATTCTCTCCAAGACAATGTAAATTGTTAAGAAACTTGTTTTCTTTCAGTGTTTTCTGGAATGTTACATAATTTTTTCTTTAGCCATTATTGCCAGAATTTCTATCTTCGTCACAGTGCTGGTGAAATCAAAGATAAAACCAATCTACAGCTTCTGCAATAGCCATCACTGAACTGCTTGCAGAACTTGCCTGGACACATTGTGAACTCACATGCATGCATTGTAAATTATCTGTTTGTGCAGCAACTTGTGGTAGTGTTGGGTTATGTTTGCTGATGATGTCATTGGTGGTACATTTTTTTCAAAAGAAGCCGTCAATTGGCTTGGTGTATCTTCCTCCCTTCTGAGATTCCAAAAGTAAGGGACAGGGTAAACACTCCACAACCATGGAGCTCTGCTGGCCTAAAGACTTCTTGAGAATCTGCCTCTGACGTTGGGCACTTGTAATATATGTTGTTGTTGGGAATTTTAGCTTTCTTTGTAGTGAGACCATCAAATCTGTGTCTGCATCTATGTGACTTGGAGGTCATGGTTTCTTATTTTCCAATGAACATGAGGCAGCAATGTTGAATTCTCTCTTTTAGGGTAAACTGTGGCCACGGGGGGCTAAGTGTATCCACATGTGGACTGTGAAGCCATTTGGGCATCTTTCACTTTTTGTGGTGTTTCTTGCTGCTGAAATGGAATTTTTGTATTTGCTTCACGAAATACAAAGAATTCAACTGTTACCCAGTGCGTGAGGGAGATCTATCACCTGTGGTAGGTCAGGGTCTGCAGAAGAATGCATCAACCAGGCTTATATTCCACATACCTTGCCCCCATGACCATAGCAACCCGATTCTAAACATTGCCCTGAAACCTCTCCATATAACAAGATGCCTTTACATACAATTGACTGCTGGCTGCACCATGTCTGTCACAAGGCATTTGGAAGCCAATGGGAGATCCACATGGCCCCACCACAGATGTTTTATCACACACCTGCCCACCACTGCTCTATGCCCACTCCTCAGCAGGCTTCAACTTCTTGGCATCTCTGTTCGGCACCATCTTCATAAAAACCAGTCAATCAAGGCACTGACTGGTATACTCATGATC